>NW_026783473.1:0-57000 GCF_949774975.1 Lagenorhynchus albirostris
TTTCCCTAAGCTATAGGACCATAAGTGGAAGTGCCCTAGGCTCTGTTGCTTTGTTTTTTAGATGTTTCAGGAAACACCATACACTTCTCCCGAGTGGCTTTTGGCAATTTACATCCCGCCCATCAGCATAAGATGGCTCCCAGTTCTCCATGGCCTGTCCTGCCTTTCTGGATTTTACACTTTTTTCAGATGGCCCTTTTGACCGGGGGGAAGTGAGACTTCATTGTAGTGCAGATTTCCTTTGCAAGCTTGCTTGGTTGGCCAAAAAGGGCGTATGCGTTTTTTCCTGAATATATTCAGGAAAAAACGCATACGCCCTTTTTGGCCAAGTGCATCATTGTGGACGTTCTGCCTCTTTTCCTATGCTTTAAATGCAATTCCAGTCTACCTCCTGAAATCGGTTTCCTGCAATTCTGCCCCGCTTTCAAGTCCTCTTGGCAGCCTTACTTCAGTATATTTTTGGACGATAGCTGTCATTTATAACTCTGCAGGTTTCTGAATTACAGTGCCCCTCAGCTCCTTTCTTCAACTCGCTTTCTCGTGAGCTGGCCGCAACACCGCAGGATTGCTTCAAGCCCTAATCTTGTTCCGGTACGGCATGCTGAGCCTTTGGTTAATTCCTCTTCCTGGTGGGAAATGAGAGTTAAATTTGCCCGTCCACACACCTCCAGCTAGTCTCTCATTGGTTCTCCCTATTCCTGTTCATCTTCCGCAGAAATTGCAAACTGGGCCAAACAGGAGGTTAAAGGAACTGACTCTCCAAGTCGGGAGAGTGTTAGTAAAGCGTCTGGAATGTTGCACCCGAGCATCAGGGGACGAAAACTGACACATATTGGAACACGTCTCCCGATCACACGGTTGATCATACTCTGGGTTCCACATGCATGTTTTAGCTGAAGGAAGAATACCTTAAACCTGGAGAGTTGAGACCCGTGGAATGGGTACCATGCAATATGACTTCAAAGGGTCTTCATTTGCTCACCGAACCTCTCCAGTCCTATCACTGCTGCGTTTATGCCCCTGTACACACGCTTGATTCTCTTTCGGAGACATAGCAATCCATAGGTTTTAAGATACTTCCTAGTCAGGTACATTCTTAGGCGTTTAATATGGGGTGTTGAGTCCATTTCGTTGAGCAAGGAGTAGCTCTTGTCTATTCCATATTTGGCTTAAGGAACTTTATCTGTGCTCATTTCAATCTCTGGTTTTATGCAGCACCCCAACTCACCTTTCCCCTTCAGCAAGCATAAGTTGGTTTTCTAAATTTGAGACCCTGTTCTGTTTTGTAATTCAGTTCCTGTGTAGCCAAGTTTACATTCCGTGTATTAGTGATATCTTATGATATTTCTTTTTCTGTGTGACTTATTTCAGTTAGAATCATCATACCTGAATCCACTCATTATGCTGCTACGGGCCTGATGACATAGATTTCATTGCTGAGTGATATTGCATTGTACGTAAGTACCACAACTTCTTTATCCATTTTTCACTTTCTGCGATATTGAACTTGTACCGTAAACCAGGTTCTTGTAAACAGAGCCGTCCCAACCTTTGGGGTGGCTGTGTCTTTTTGATTTTAATTTCCCTAAGCTATAGGACCATAAGTGGAAGTGCCCTAGGCTCTGTTGCTTTGTTTTTTAGATGTTTCAGGAAACACCATACACTTGTCTCGAGTGGCTGTTGGCAATTTACATCCCGCCCATCAGCATAACAAGGCTCCCAGTTCTCCATGGCCTGTCCTGCCTTTCTGGATTTTACACTTTTTTCAGATGGCCCTTTTGACCGGGGGGAAGTGAGACTTCATTGTAGTGCAGATTTCCTTTGCAAGCTTGCTTGGTTGGCCAAAAAGGGCGTATGCGTTTTTTCCTGAATATATTCAGGAAAAAACGCATACGCACTTTTTGGCCAAGTGCATCATTGTGGACGTTCTGCCTCTTTTCCTATGCTTTAAATGCAATTCCAGTCTACCTCCTGAAATCGGTTTCCTGCAATTCTGCCCCGCTTTCAAGTCCTCTTGGCAGCCTTACTTCAGTATATTTTTGGACGATAGCTGTCATTTATAACTCTGCAGGTTTCTGAATTACAGTGCCCCTCAGCTCCTTTCTTCAACTCGCTTTCTCGTGAGCTGGCCGCAACACCACATGATTTCTTCAAGCCCTAATCTGGTTCCGGTACGGCACGCTGAGCCTTTGGTTAATTCCTCTTCCTGGTGGGAAATGAGAGTTAAATTTCCCGTCCACACACCTCCAGCTAGTCTCTCATTGGTTCTCCCTATTCCTGTTCATCTTCCGCAGAAATTGCAAACTGGGCCAAACAGGAGGTTAAAGGCACTGACTCTCCAAGTCGGGAGAGTGTTAGTAAAGCGTCTGGAATGTTGCACCCGAGCACCAGGGGACGAAAACTGACACATATTGGAACACGTCTCCCGATCACACGGTTGATCATACTCTGGGTTCCACATGCATGTTTTAGCTGAAGGAAGAATACCTTAAACCTGGAGAGTTGAGACCCGTGGAATGGGTACCATGCAATATGACTTCAAAGGGTCTTCATTTGCTCACCGAACCTCTCCAGTCCTATCACTGCTGTGTTTATGCCCCTGTACACACGCTTGATTCTCTTTCGGAGACATAGCAATCCATAGGTTTTAAGATACTTCCTAGTCAGGTACCTTCTTAGGCGTTTAATATGGGGTGTTGAGTCCATTTCGTTGAGCAAGGAGTAGCTCTTGTCTATTCCATATTTGGCTTAAGGAACTTTATCTGTGCTCATTTCAATCTCTGGTTTTATGCAGCACCCCAACTCACCTTTCCCCTTAAGCAAGCATAAGTTGGTTTTCTAAATTTGAGACCCTGTTCTGTTTTGTAATTCAGATCCTGTGTAGCCAAGTTTACATTCCGTGTATTAGTGATATCTTATGATGTTTCTTTTTCTGTGTGACTTATTTCAGTTAGAATCATCATACCTGAATGCACTCATTATGCTGCTACGGGCCTGATGACATAGATTTCATTGCTGAGTGATATTGCATTGTACGTAAGTACCACAACTTCTTTATCCATTTTTCACTTTCTGCGATATTGAACTTGTACCGTAAACCAGGTTCTTGTAAACAGAGCCGTCCCAACCTTTGGGGTGGCTGTGTCTTTTTGATTTTAATTTCCCTAAGCTATAGGACCATAAGTGGAAGTGCCCTAGGCTCTGTTGCTTTGTTTTTTAGATGTTTCAGGAAACACCATACACTTCTCCCGAGTGGCTGTTGGCAATTTACATCCCGCCCATCAGCATAACAAGGATCCCAGTTCTCCATGGCCTGTCCTGCCTTTCTGGATTTTACACTTTTCTCAGATGGCCCTTTTGACCCAGGGGAAGTGAGACTTCATTGTAGTGCAGATTTCCTTTGCAAGCTTGCTTGGTTGGCCAAAAAGGGCGTATGCGTTTTTTCCTGAATATATTCAGGAAAAAACGCATACGCCCTTTTTGGCCAAGTGCATCATTGTGGACGTTCTGCCTCTTTTCCTATGCTTTAAATGCAATTCCAGTCTACCTCCTGAAATCGGTTTCCTGCAATTCTGCCCCGCTTTCAAGTCCTCTTGGCAGCCTTACTTCAGTATATTTTTGGACGATAGCTGTCATTTATAATTCTGCAGGTTTCTGAATTACAGTGCCCCTGAGCTCCTTTCTTCAACTCGCTTTCTCGTGAGCTGGCCGCAACACCGCAGGATTGCTTCAGGCCCTAATCTGGTTCCGGCACGGCACGCTGAGCCTTTGGTTAATTCCTCTTCCTGGTGGGAAATGAGAGTTAAATTTGCCCGTCCAGACACCTCCAGCTAGTCTCTCATTGGTTCTCCCTATTCCTGTTCATCTTCCGCAGAAATTGCAAACTGGGCCAAACAGGAGGTTAAAGGAACTGACTCTCCAAGTCGGGAGAGTGTTAGTAAAGCGTCTGGAATGTTGCACCCGAGCACCAGGGGACGAAAACTGACACATATTGGAACACGTCTCCCGATCACACGGTTGATCATACTCTGGGTTCCACATGCATGTTTTAGCTGAAGGAAGAATACCTTAAACCTGGAGAGTTGAGACCCGTGGAATGGGTACCATGCAATATGACTTCAAAGGGTCTTCATTTGCTCACCGAACCTCTCCAGTCCTATCACTGCTGCGTTTATGCCCCTGTACACACGCTTGATTCTCTTTCGGAGACATAGCAATCCATAGGTTTTAAGATACTTCCTAGTCAGGTACATTCTTAGGCGTTTAATATGGGGTGTTGAGTCCATTTCGTTGAGCAAGGAGTAGCTCTTGTCTATTCCATATTTGGCTTAAGGAACTTTATTTGTGCTCATTTCAATCTCTGGTTTTATGCAGCCCCCCAACTCACCTTTCCCCTTAAGCAAGCATAAGTTGGTTTTCTAAATTTGAGACCCTGTTCTGTTTTGTAATTCAGTTCCTGTGTAGCCAAGTTTACATTCCGTGTATTAGTGATATCTTATGATGTTTCTTTTTCTGTGTGACTTATTTCAGTTAGAATCATCATACCTGAATCCACTCATTATGCTGCTACGGGCCTGATGACATAGATTTCATTGCTGAGTGATATTGCATTGTACGTAAGTACCACAACTTCTTTATCCATTTTTCACTTTCTGCGATATTGAACTTGTACCGAAAACCAGGTTCTTGTAAACAGAGCCGTCCCAACCTTTGGGGTGGCTGTGTCTTTTTGATTTTAATTTCCCTAAGCTATAGGACCATAAGTGGAAGTGCCCTAGGCTCTGTTGCTTTGTTTTTTAGATGTTTCAGGAAACACCATACACTTCTCCCGAGTGGCTGTTGGCAATTTACATCCCGCCCATCAGCATAACAAGGCTCCCAGTTCTCCATGGCCTGGCCTGCCTTTCTGGATTTTACACTTTTTTCAGATGGCCCTTTTGACCGGGGGGAAGTGAGACTTCATTGTAGTGCAGATTTCCTTTGCAAGCTTGCTTGGTTGGCCAAAAAGGGCGTATGCGTTTTTTCCTGAATATATTCAGGAAAAAACGCATACGCACTTTTTGGCCAAGTGCATCATTGTGGACGTTCTGCCTCTTTTCCTATGCTTTAAATGCAATTCCAGTCTACCTCCTGAAATCGGTTTCCTGCAATTCTGCCCCGCTTTCAAGTCCTCTTGGCAGCCTTACTTCAGTATATTTTTGGACGATAGCTGTCATTTATAACTCTGCAGGTTTCTGAATTACAGTGCCCCTCAGCTCCTTTCTTCAACTCGCTTTCTCGTGAGCTGGCCGCAACACCACATGATTTCTTCAAGCCCTAATCTGGTTCCGGTACGGCATGCTGAGCCTTTGGTTAATTCCTCTTCCTGGTGGGAAATGAGAGTTAAATTTCCCGTCCACACACCTCCAGCTAGTCTCTCATTGGTTCTCCCTATTCCTGTTCATCTTCCGCAGAAATTGCAAACTGGGCCAAACAGGAGGTTAAAGGCACTGACTCTCCAAGTCGGGAGAGTGTTAGTAAAGCGTCTGGAATGTTGCACCCGAGCACCAGGGGACGAAAACTGACACATATTGGAACACGTCTCCCGATCACACGGTTGATCATACTCTGGGTTCCACATGCATGTTTTAGCTGAAGGAAGAATACCTTAAACCTGGAGAGTTGGGACCCGTGGAATGGGTACCATGCAATATGACTTCAAAGGGTCTTCATTTGCTCACCGAACCTCTCCAGTCCTATCACTGCTGCGTTTATGCCCCTGTACACACGCTTGATTCTCTTTCGGAGACATAGCAATCCATAGGTTTTAAGATACTTCCTAGTCAGGTACCTTCTTAGGCGTTTAATATGGGGTGTTGAGTCCATTTCGTTGAGCAAGGAGTAGCTCTTGTCTATTCCATATTTGGCTTAAGGAACTTTATCTGTGCTCATTTCAATCTCTGGTTTTATGCAGCACCCCAACTCAACTTTCCCCTTAAGCAAGCATAAGTTGGTTTTCTAAATTTGAGACCCTGTTCTGTTTTGTAATTCAGATCCTGTGTAGCCAAGTTTACATTCCGTGTATTAGTGATATCTTATGATGTTTCTTTTTCTGTGTGACTTATTTCAGTTAGAATCATCATACCTGAATGCACTCATTATGCTGCTACGGGCCTGATGACATAGATTTCATTGCTGAGTGATATTGCATTGTACGTAAGTACCACAACTTCTTTATCCATTTTTCACTTTCTGCGATATTGAACTTGTACCGTAAACCAGGTTCTTGTAAACAGAGCCGTCCCAACGTTGGGGTGGCTGTGTCTTTTTGATTTTAATTTCCCTAAGCTATAGGACCATAAGTGGAAGTGCCCTAGGCTCTGTTGCTTTGTTTTTTAGATGTTTCAGGAAACACCATACACTTCTCCCGAGTGGCTGTTGGCAATTTACATCCCGCCCATCAGCATAACAAGGATCCCAGTTCTCCATGGCCTGTCCTGCCTTTCTGGATTTTACACTTTTCTCAGATGGCCCTTTTGACCCGGGGGAAGTGAGACTTCATTGTAGTGCAGATTTCCTTTGCAAGCTTGCTTGGTTGGCCAAAAAGGGCGTATGCGTTTTTTCCTGAATATATTCAGGAAAAAACGCATACGCCCTTTTTGGCCAAGTGCATCATTGTGGACGTTCTGCCTCTTTTCCTATGCTTTAAATGCAATTCCAGTCTACCTCCTGAAATCGGTTTCCTGCAATTCTGCCCCGCTTTCAAGTCCTCTTGGCAGCCTTACTTCAGTATATTTTTGGACGATAGCTGTCATTTATAATTCTGCAGGTTTCTGAATTACAGTGCCCCTGAGCTACTTTCTTCAACTCGCTTTCTCGTGAGCTGGCCGCAACACCGCAGGATTGCTTCAGGCCCTAATCTGGTTCCGGCACGGCACGCTGAGCCTTTGGTTAATTCCTCTTCCTGGTGGGAAATGAGAGTTAAATTTGCCCGTCCAGACACCTCCAGCTAGTCTCTCATTGGTTCTCCCTATTCCTGTTCATCTTCCGCAGAAATTGCAAACTGGGCCAAACAGGAGGTTAAAGGCACTGACTCTCCAAGTCGGGAGAGTGTTAGTAAAGCGTCTGGAATGTTGCACCCGAGCACCAGGGGACGAAAACTGACACATATTGGAACACGTCTCCCGATCACACGGTTGATCATACTCTGGGTTCCACATGCATGTTTTAGCTGAAGGAAGAATACCTTAAACCTGGAGAGTTGAGACCCGTGGAATGGGTACCATGCAATATGACTTCAAAGGGTCTTCATTTGCTCACCGAACCTCTCCAGTCCTATCACTGCTGCGTTTATGCCCCTGTACACACGCTTGATTCTCTTTCGGAGACATAGCAATCCATAGGTTTTAAGATACTTCCTAGTCAGGTACATTCTTAGGCGTTTAATATGGGGTGTTGAGTCCATTTCGTTGAGCAAGGAGTAGCTCTTGTCTATTCCATATTTGGCTTAAGGAACTTTATCTGTGCTCATTTCAATCTCTGGTTTTATGCAGCCCCCCAACTCACCTTTCCCCTTAAGCAAGCATAAGTTGGTTTTCTAAATTTGAGACCCTGTTCTGTTTTGTAATTCAGTTCCTGTGTAGCCAAGTTTACATTCCGTGTATTAGTGATATCTTATGATGTTTCTTTTTCTGTGTGACTTATTTCAGTTAGAATCATCATACCTGAATCCACTCATTATGCTGCTACGGGCCTGATGACATAGATTTCATTGCTGAGTGATATTGCATTGTACGTAAGTACCACAACTTCTTTATCCATTTTTCACTTTCTGCGATATTGAACTTGTACCGAAAACCAGGTTCTTGTAAACAGAGCCGTCCCAACCTTTGGGGTGGCTGTGTCTTTTTGATTTTAATTTCCCTAAGCTATAGGACCATAAGTGGAAGTGCCCTAGGCTCTGTTGCTTTGTTTTTTAGATGTTTCAGGAAACACCATACACTTCTCCCGAGTGGCTGTTGGCAATTTACATCCCGCCCATCAGCATAACAAGGCTCCCAGTTCTCCATGGCCTGGCCTGCCTTTCTGGATTTTACACTTTTTTCAGATGGCCCTTTTGACCGGGGGGAAGTGAGACTTCATTGTAGTGCAGATTTCCTTTGCAAGCTTGCTTGGTTGGCCAAAAAGGGCGTATGCGTTTTTTCCTGAATATATTCAGGAAAAAACGCATACGCCCTTTTTGGCCAAGTGCATCATTGTGGACGTTCTGCCTCTTTTCCTATGCTTTAAATGCAATTCCAGTCTACCTCCTGAAATCGGTTTCCTGCAATTCTGCCCCGCTTTCAAGTCCTCTTGGCAGCCTTACTTCAGTATATTTTTGGACGATAGCTGTCATTTATAACTCTGCAGGTTTCTGAATTACAGTGCCCCTCAGCTCCTTTCTTCAACTCGCTTTCTCGTGAGCTGGCCGCAACACCGCAGGATTGCTTCAAGCCCTAATCTGGTTCCGGCACGGCACGCTGAGCCTTTGGTTAATTCCTCTTCCTGGTGGGAAATGAGAGTTAAATTTGCCCGTCCACACACCTCCAGCTAGTCTCTCATTGGTTCTCCCTATTCCTGTTCATCTTCCGCAGAAATTGCAAACTGGGCCAAACAGGAGGTTAAAGGCACTGACTCTCCAAGTCGGGAGAGTGTTAGTAAAGCGTCTGGAATGTTGCACCCGAGCACCAGGGGACGAAAACTGACACATATTGGAACACGTCTCCCGATCACATGGTTGATCATACTCTGGGTTCCACATGCATGTTTTAGCTGAAGGAAGAATACCTTAAACCTGGAGAGTTGAGACCCGTGGAATGGGTACCATGCAATATGACTTCAAAGGGTCTTCATTTGCTCACCGAACCTCTCCAGTCCTATCACTGCTGCGTTTATGCCCCTGTACACACGCTTGATTCTCTTTCGGAGACATAGCAATCCATAGGTTTTAAGATACTTCCTAGTCAGGTACATTCTTAGCCGTTTAATATGGGGTGTTGAGTCCATTTCGTTGAGCAAGGAGTAGCTCTTGTCTATTCCATATTTGGCTTAAGGAACTTTATCTGTGCTCATTTCAATCTCTGGTTTTATGCAGCACCCCAACTCACCTTTCCCCTTAAGCAAGCATAAGTTGGTTTTCTAAATTTGAGACCCTGTTCTGTTTTGTAATTCAGTTCCTGTGTAGCCAAGTTTACATTCCGTGTATTAGTGATATCTTATGATGTTTCTTTTTCTGTGTGACTTATTTCAGTTAGAATCATCATACCTGAATCCACTCATTATGCTGCTACGGGCCTGATGACATAGATTTCATTGCTGAGTGATATTGCATTGTACGTAAGTACCACAACTTCTTTATCCATTTTTCACTTTCTGCGATATTGAACTTGTACCGTAAACCAGGTTCTTGTAAACAGAGCCGTCCCAACCTTTGGGGTGGCTGTGTCTTTTTGATTTTAATTTCCCTAAGCTATAGGACCATAAGTGGAAGTGCCCTAGGCTCTGTTGCTTTGTTTTTTAGATGTTTCAGGAAACACCATACACTTCTCCCGAGTGGCTCTTGGCAATTTACATCCCGCCCATCAGCATAACAAGGCTCCCAGTTTTCCATGGCCTGGCCTGCCTTTCTGGATTTTACACTTTTTTCAGATGGCCCTTTTGACCGGGGGGAAGTGAGACTTCATTGTAGTGCAGATTTCCTTTGCAAGCTTGCTTGGTTGGCCAAAAAGGGCGTATGCGTTTTTTCCTGAATATATTCAGGAAAAAACGCATACGCCCTTTTTGGCCAAGTGCATCATTGTGGACGTTCTGTCTCTTTTCCTATGCTTTAAATGCAATTCCAGTCTACCTCCTGAAATCGGTTTCCTGCAATTCTGCCCCGCTTTCAAGTCCTCTTGGCAGCCTTACTTCAGTATATTTTTGGACGATAGCTGTCATTTATAACTCTGCAGGTTTGTGAATTACAGTGCCCCTGAGCTCCTTTCTTCAACTCGCTTTCTCGTGAGCTGGCCGCAACACCGCAGGATTGCTTCAAGCCCTAATCCGGTTCCGGCACGGCACGCTGAGCCTTTGGTTAATTCCTCTTCCTGGTGGGAAATGAGAGTTAAATTTGCCCGTCCAGACACCTCCAGCTAGTCTCTCATTGGTTCTCCCTATTCCTGTTCATCTTCCGCAGAAATTGCAAACTGGGCCAAACAGGAGGTTAAAGGCACTGACTCTCCAAGTCGGGAGAGTGTTAGTAAAGCGTCTGGAATGTTGCACCCGAGCACCAGGGGACGAAAACTGACACATATTGCAACACGTCTCCCGATCACACGGTTGATCATACTCTGGGTTCCACATGCATGTTTTAGCTGAAGGAAGAATACCTTAAACCTGGAGAGTTGAGACCCGTGGAATGGGTACCATGCAATATGACTTCAAAGGGTCTTCATTTGCTCACCGAACCTCTCCAGTCCTATCACTGCTGCGTTTATGCCCCTGTACACACGCTTGATTCTCTTTCAGAGACATAGCAATCCATAGGTTTTAAGATACTTCCTAGTCAGGTACATTCTTAGGCGTTTAATATGGGGTGTTGAGTCCATTTCGTTGAGCAAGGAGTAGCTCTTGTCTATTCCATATTTGGCTTAAGGAACTTTATCTGTGCTCATTTCAATCTCTGGTTTTATGCAGCACCCCAACTCACCTTTCCCCTTAAGCAAGCATAAGTTGGTTTTCTAAATTTGAGACCCTGTTCTGTTTTGTAATTCAGTTCCTGTGTAGCCAAGTTTACATTCCGTGTATTAGTGATATCTTATGATGTTTCTTTTTCTGTGTGACTTATTTCAGTTAGAATCATCATACCTGAATCCACTCATTATGCTGCTACGGGCCTGATGACATAGATTTCATTGCTGAGTGATATTGCATTGTACGTAAGTACCACAACTTCTTTATCCATTTTTCACTTTCTGCGATATTGAACTTGTACCGTAAACCAGGTTCTTGTAAACAGAGCCGTCCCAACCTTTGGGGTGGCTGTGTCTTTTTGATTTTAATTTCCCTAAGCTATAGGACCATAAGTGGAAGTGCCCTAGGCTCTGTTGCTTTGTTTTTTAGATGTTTCAGGAAACACCATACACTTCTCCCGAGTGGCTGTTGGCAATTGACATCCCACCCATCAGCATAACAAGGCTCCCAGTTCTCCATGGCCTGTCCTGCCTTTCTGGATTTTACACTTTTCTCAGATGGCCCTTTTGACCCGGGGGAAGTGAGACTTCATTGTAGTGCAGATTTCCTTTGCAAGCTTGCTTGGTTGGCCAAAAAGGGCGTATGCGTTTTTTCCTGAATATATTCAGGAAAAAACGCATACGCCCTTTTTGGCCAAGTGCATCATTGTGGACGTTCTGCCTCTTTTCCTATGCTTTAAATGCAATTCCAGTCTACCTCCTGAAATCGGTTTCCTGCAATTCTGCCCCGCTTTCAAGTCCTCTTGGCAGCCTTACTTCAGTATATTTTTGGACGATAGCTGTCATTTATAATTCTGCAGGTTTCTGAATTACAGTGCCCCTCAGCTCCTTTCTTCAACTCGCTTTCTCGTGAGCTGGCCGCAACACCGCAGGATTGCTTCAGGCCCTAATCTGGTTCCGGCACGGCACGCTGAGCCTTTGGTTAATTCCTCTTCCTGGTGGGAAATGAGAGTTAAATTTGCCCGTCCAGACACCTCCAGCTAGTCTCTCATTGGTTCTCCCTATTCCTGTTCATCTTCCGCAGAAATTGCAAACTGGGCCAAACAGGAGGTTAAAGGAACTGACTCTCCAAGTCGGGAGAGTGTTAGTAAAGCGTCTGGAATGTTGCACCCGAGCACCAGGGGACGAAAACTGACACATATTGGAACACGTCTCCCGATCACACGGTTGATCATACTCTGGGTTCCACATGTATGTTTTAGCTGAAGGAAGAATACCTTAAACCTGGAGAGTTGAGACCCTTGGAATGGGTACCATGCAATATGACTTCAAAGGGTCTTCATTTGCTCACCGAACCTCTCCAGTCCTATCACTGCTGCGTTTATGCCCCTGTACACACGCTTGATTCTCTTTCGGAGACATAGCAATCCATACGTTTTAAGATAATTCCTAGTCAGGTACATTCTTAGCCGTTTAATATGGGGTGTTGAGTCCATTTCGTTGAGCAAGGAGTAGCTCTTGTCTATTCCATATTTGGCTTAAGGAACTTTATCTGTGCTCATTTCAATCTCTGGTTTTATGCAGCACCCCAACTCACCTTTCCCCTTCAGCAAGCATAAGTTGGTTTTCTAAATTTGAGACCCTGTTCTGTTTTGTAATTCAGTTCCTGTGTAGCCAAGTTTACATTCCGTGTATTAGTGATATCTTATGATGTTTCTTTTTCTGTGTGACTTATTGCAGTTAGAATCATCATACCTGAATCCACTCATTATGCTGCTACGGGCCTGATGACATAGATTTCATTGCTGAGTGATATTGCATTGTACGTAAGTACCACAACTTCTTTATCCATTTTTCATTTTCTGCGATATTGAACTTGTACCGTAAACCAGGTTCTTGTAAACAGAGCCGTCCCAACCTTTGGGGTGGCTGTGTCTTTTTGATTTTAATTTCCCTAAGCTATAGGACCATAAGTGGAAGTGCCCTAGGCTCTGTTGCTTTGTTTTTTAGATGTTTCAGGAAACACCATACACTTCTCCCGAGTGGCTCTTGGCAATTTACATCCCGCCCATCAGCATAACAAGGCTCCCAGTTCTCCATGGCCTGGCCTGCCTTTCTGGATTTTACACTTTTTTCAGATGGCCCTTTTGACCGGGGGGAAGTGAGACTTCATTGTAGTGCAGATTTCCTTTGCAAGCTTGCTTGGTTGGCCAAAAAGGGCGTATGCGTTTTTTCCTGAATATATTCAGGAAAAAACGCATACGCCCTTTTTGGCCAAGTGCATCATTGTGGACGTTCTGCCTCTTTTCCTATGCTTTAAATGCAATTCCAGTCTACCTCCTGAAATCGGTTTCCTGCAATTCTGCCCCGCTTTCAAGTCCTCTTGGCAGCCTTACTTCAGTATATTTTTGGACGATAGCTGTCATTTATAACTCTGCAGGTTTCTGAATTACAGTGCCCCTGAGCTCCTTTCTTCAACTCGCTTTCTCGTGAGCTGGCCGCAACACCGCAGGATTGCTTCAGGCCTTAATCTGGTTCCGGCATGGCACGCTGAGCCTTTGGTTAATTCCTCTTCCTGGTGGGAAATGAGAGTTAAATTTGCCCGTCCAGACACCTCCAGCTAGTCTCTCATTGGTTCTCCCTATTCCTGTTCATCTTCCGCAGAAATTGCAAACTGGGCCAAACAGGAGGTTAAAGGCACTGACTCTCCAAGTCGGGAGAGTGTTAGTAAAGCGTGTGGAATGTTGCACCCGAGCACCAGGGGACGAAAACTGACACATATTGGAACACGTCTCCCGATCACACGGTTGATCATACTCTGGGTTCCACATGCATGTTTTAGCTGAAGGAAGAATACCTTAAACCTGGAGAGTTGAGACCCTTGGAATGGGTACCATGCCATGTGACTTCAAAGGGTCTTCATTTGCTCACCGAACCTCTCCAGTCCTATCACTGCTGCGTTTATGCCCCTGTACACACGCTTGATTCTCTTTCGGAGACATAGCAATCCATAGGTTTTAAGATACTTCCTAGTCAGGTACATTCTTAGGCGTTTAATATGGGGTGTTGAGTCCATTTCGTTGAGCAAGGAGTAGCTCTTTTCTATTCCATATTTGGCTTAAGGAAATTTATCTGTGCTCATTTTAATCTCTGGTTTTATGCAGCACCCCAACTCACCTTTCCCCTTAAGCAAGCATAAGTTGGTTTTCTAAATTTGAGACCCTGTTCTGTTTTGTAATTCAGTTCCTGTGTAGCCAAGTTTACATTCCGTGTATTAGTGATATCTTATGATGTTTCTTTTTCTGTGTGACTTATTGCAGTTAGAATCATCATACCTGAATCCACTCATTATGCTGCTACGGGCCTGATGACATAGATTTCATTGCTGAGTGATATTGCATTGTACGTAAGTACCACAACTTCTTTATCCATTTTTCACTTTCTGCGATATTGAACTTGTACCGTAAACCAGGTTCTTGTAAACAGAGCCGTCCCAACCTTTGGGGTGGCTGTGTCTTTTTGATTTTAATTTCCCTAAGCTATAGGACCATAAGTGGAAGTGCCCTAGGCTCTGTTGCTTTGTTTTTTAGATGTTTCAGGAAACACCATACACTTCTCCCGAGTGGCTCTTGGCAATTTACATCCCGCCCGTCAGCATAACAAGGCTCCCAGTTCTCCATGGCCTGGCCTGCCTTTCTGGATTTTACACTTTTTTCAGATGGCCCTTTTGACTGGGGGGAAGTGAGACTTCATTGTAGTGCAGATTTCCTTTGCAAGCTTGTTTGGTTGGCCAAAAAGGGCGTATGCGTTTTTTCCTGAATATATTCAGGAAAAAACGCATACGCCCTTTTTGGCCAAGTGCATCATTGTGGACGTTCTGCCTCTTTTCCTATGCTTTAAATGCAATTCCAGTCTACCTCCTGAAATCGGTTTCCTGCAATTCTGCCCCGCTTTCAAGTCCTCTTGGCAGCCTTACTTCAGTATATTTTTGGACGATAGCTGTCATTTATAACTCTGCAGGTTTCTGAATTACAGTGCCCCTCAGCTCCTTTCTTCAACTCGCTTTCTCGTGAGCTGGCCGCAACACCGCAGGATTGCTTCAAGCCCTAATCTGGTTCCGGCTCGGCACGCTGAGCCTTTGGTTAATTCCTCTTCCTGGTGGGAAATGAGAGTTAAATTTGCCCGTCCAGACACCTCCAGCTAGTCTCTCATTGGTTCTCCCTATTCCTGTTCATCTTCCGCAGAAATTGCAAACTGGGCCAAACAGGAGGTTAAAGGCACTGACTCTCCAAGTCGGGAGAGTTTTAGTAAAGCGTCTGGAATGTTGCACCCGAGCACCAGGGGACGAAAACTGACACATATTGGAACACGTCTCCCGATCACACGGTTGATCATACTCTGGGTTCCACATGCATGTTTTAGCTGAAGGAAGAATACCTTAAACCTGGAGAGTTGAGACCCTTGGAATGGGTACCATGCAATATGACTTCAAAGGGTCTTCATTTGCTCACCGAACCTCTCCAGTCCTATCACTGCTGTGTTTATGCCCCTGTACACACGCTTGATTCTCTTTCGGAGACATAGCAATCCATAGGTTTTAAGATACTTCCTAGTCAGGTACATTCTTAGGCGTTTAATATGGGGTGTTGAGTCCATTTCGTTGAGCAAGGAGTAGCTCTTGTCTATTCCATATTTGGCTTAAGGAACTTTATCTGTGCTCATTTCAATCTCTGGTTTTATGCAGCACCCCAACTCACCTTTCCCCTTAAGCAAGCATAAGTTGGTTTTCTAAATTTGAGACCCTGTTCTGTTTTGTAATTCAGTTCCTGTGTAGCCAAGTTTACATTCCGTGTATTAGTGATATCTTATGATGTTTCTTTTTCTGTGTGACTTATTTCAGTTAGAATCATCATACCTGAATCCACTCATTATGCTGCTACGGGCCTGATGACATAGATTTCATTGCTGAGTGATATTGCATTGTACGTAAGTACCACAACTTCTTTATCCATTTTTCACTTTCTGTGATATTGAACTTGTACCGTAAACCAGGTTCTTGTAAACAGAGCCGTCCCAACCTTTGGGGTGGCTGTGTCTTTTTGATTTTAATTTCCCTAAGCTATAGGACCATAAGTGGACGTGCCCTAGGCTCTGTTGCTTTGTTTTTTAGAAGTTTCAGGAAACACCATACACTTCTCCCGAGTGGCTGTTGGCAATTTACATCCCGCCCATCAGCATAACAAGGCTCCCAGTTCTCCATGGCCTGGCCTGCCTTTCTGGATTTTACACTTTTTTCAGATGGCCCTTTTGACCGGGGGGAAGTGAGACTTCATTGTAGTGCAGATTTCCTTTGCAAGCTTGCTGGGTTGGCCAAAAAGGGCGTATGCGTTTTTTCCTGAATATATTCAGGAAAAAACGCATACGCCCTTTTTGGCCAAGTGCATCATTGTGGACGTTCTGCCTCTTTTCCTATGCTTTAAATGCAATTCCAGTCTACCTCCTGAAATCGGTTTCCTGCAATTCTGCCCCGCTTTCAAGTCCTCTTGGCAGCCTTACTTCAGTATATTTTTGGACGATAGCTGTCATTTATAACTCTGCAGGTTTCTGAATTACAGTGCCCCTGAGCTCCTTTCTTCAACTCGCTTTCTCGTGAGCTGGCCGCAACACCGCAGGATTGCTTCAGGCCCTAATCTGGTTCCGGCACGGCACACTGAGCCTTTGGTTAATTCCTCTTCCTGGTGGGAAATGAGAGTTAAATTTGCCCGTCCAGACA
Organism: Lagenorhynchus albirostris; assembly: GCF_949774975.1. NCBI lineage: Eukaryota > Metazoa > Chordata > Mammalia > Artiodactyla > Delphinidae > Lagenorhynchus > Lagenorhynchus albirostris. The sequence goes on from NW_026783473.1 coordinate 16,462, forward strand.
CCTCCAGCTAGTCTCTCATTGGTTCTCCCTATTCCTGTTCATCTTCCGCAGAAATTGCAAACTGGGCCAAACAGGAGGTTAAAGGCACTGACTCTCCAAGTCGGGAGAGTGTTAGTAAAGCGTCTGGAATGTTGCACCCGAGCACCAGGGGACGAAAACTGACACATATTGGAACACGTCTCCCGATCACACGGTTGATCATACTCTGGGTTCCACATGCATGTTTTAGCTGAAGGAAGAATACCTTAAACCTGGAGAGTTGAGACCTGTGGAATGGGTACCATGCAATATGACTTCAAAGGGTCTTCATTTGCTCACCGAACCTCTCCAGTCCTATCACTGCTGTGTTTATGCCCCTGTACACACGCTTGATTCTCTTTCGGAGACATAGCAATCCATAGGTTTTAAGATACTTCCTAGTCAGGTACATTTTTAGGCGTTTAATTTGGGGTGTTGAGTCCATTTCGTTGAGCAAGGAGTAGCTCTTGTCTATTCCATATTTGGCTTAAGGAACTTTATCTGTGCTCATTTCAATCTCTGGTTTTATGCAGCACCCCAACTCACCTTTCCCCTTAAGCAAGCATAAGTTGGTTTTCTAAATTTGAGACCCTGTTCTGTTTTGTAATTCAGTTCCTGTGTAGCCAAGTTTACATTCCGTGTATTAGTGATATCTTATGATGTTTCTTTTTCTGTGTGACTTATTTCAGTAAGAATCATCATACCTGAATCCACTCATTATGCTGCTACGGGCCTGATGACATAGATTTCATTGCTGAGTGATATTGCATTGTACGTAAGTACCACAACTTCTTTATCCATTTTTCACTTTCTGCGATATTGAACTTGTACCGTAAACCAGGTTCTTGTAAACAGAGCCGTCCCAACCTTTGGGGTGGCTGTGTCTTTTTGATTTTAATTTCCCTAAGCTATAGGACCATAAGTGGAAGTGCCCTAGGCTCTGTTGCTTTGTTTTTTAGAAGTTTCAGGAAACACCATACACTTCTCCCGAGTGGCTGTTGGCAATTTACATCCCGCCCATCAGCATAACAAGGCTCCCAGTTCTCCATGGCCTGTCCTGCCTTTCTGGATTTTACACTTTTTTCAGATGGCCCTTTTGACCGGGGGGAAGTGAGACTTCATTGTAGTGCAGATTTCCTTTGCAAGCTTGCTTGGTTGGCCAAAAAGGGCGTATGCGTTTTTTCCTGAATATATTCAGGAAAAAACGCATACGCCCTTTTTGGCCAAGTGCATCATTGTGGACGTTCTGCCTCTTTTCCTATGCTTTAAATGCAATTCCAGTCTACCTCCTGAAATCGGTTTCCTGCTATTCTGCCCCGCTTTCAAGTCCTCTTGGCAGCCTTACTTCAGTATATTTTTGGACGATAGCTGTCATTTATAACTCTGCAGGTTTCTGAATTACAGTGCCCCTCAGCTCCTTTCTTCAACTCGCTTTCTTGTGAGCTGTCCGCAACACCGCAGGATTGCTTCAGGCCCTAATCTGGTTCCGGCACGGCACGCTGAGCCTTTGGTTAATTCCTCTTCCTGGTGGGAAATGAGAGTTAAATTTGCCCGTCCAGACACCTCCAGCTAGTCTCTCATTGGTTCTCCCTATTCCTGTTCATCTTCCGCAGAAATTGCAAACTGGGCCAAACAGGAGGTTAAAGGCACTGACTCTCCAAGTAGGGAGAGTGTTAGTAAAGCGTCTGCAATGTTGCACCCGAGCACCAGGGGACGAAAACTGACACATATTGGAACACGTCTCCCGATCACACGGTTGATCATACTCTGGGTTCCACATGCATGTTTTAGCTGAAGGAAGAATACCTTAAACCTGGAGAGTTGAGACCGGTGGAATGGGTACCATGCAATATGACTTCAAAGGGTCTTCATTTGCTCACCGAACCTCTCCAGTCCTATCACTGCTGCGTTTATGCCCCTGTACACACGCTTGATTCTCTTTCGGAGACATAGCAATCCATAGGTTTTAAGATACTTCCTAGTCAGGTACATTCTTAGGCGTTTAATATGGGGTGTTGAGTCCATTTCGTTGAGCAAGGAGTAGCTCTTGTCTATTCCATATTTGGTTTAAGGAACTTTATCTGTGCTCATTTCAATCTCTGGTTTTATGCAGCCCCCCAACATACCTTTCCCCTTAAGCAAGCATATGTTGGTTTTCTAAATTTGAGACCCTGTTCTGTTTTGTAATTCAGTTCCTGTGTAGCCAAGTTTACATTCCGTGTATTAGTGATACCTTATGATGTTTCTTTTTCTGTGTGACTTATTTCAGTTAGAATCATCATACCTGAATCCACTCATTATGCTGCTACGGGCCTGATGACATAGATTTCATTGCTGAGTGATATTGCATTGTACGTAAGTACCACAACTTCTTTATCCATTTTTCACTTTCTGCGATATTGAACTTGTACCGTAAACCAGGTTCTTGTAAACAGAGCCGTCCCAACCTTTGGGGTGGCTGTGTCTTTTTGATTTTAATTTCCCTAAGCTATAAGACCATAAGTGGAAGTGCCCTAGGCTCTGTTGCTTTGTTTTTTAGAACTTTCAGGAAACACCATACACTTCTCCCGAGTGGCTGTTGGCAATTTACATCCCGCCCATCAGCATAACAAGGCTCCCAGTTCTCCATGGCCTGTCCTGCCTTTCTGGATTTTACACTTTTTTCAGATGGCCCTTTTGACCGGGGGGAAGTGAGACTTCATTGTAGTGCAGATTTCCTTTGCAAGCTTGCTTGGTTGGCCAAAAAGGGCGTATGCGTTTTTTCCTGAATATATTCAGGAAAAAACGCATACGCCCTTTTTGGCCAAGTGCATCATTGTGGACGTTCTGCCTCTTTTCCTATGCTTTAAATGCAATTCCAGTCTACCTCCTGAAATCGGTTTCCTGCAATTCTGCCCCGCTTTCAAGTCCTCTTGGCAGCCTTACTTCAGTATATTTTTGGATGATAGCTGTCATTTATAACTCTGCAGGTTTGTGAATTACAGTGCCCCTGAGCTCCTTTCTTCAACTCGCTTTCTCGTGAGCTGGCCGCAACACGGCAGGATTGCTTCAGGCCCTAATCTGGTTCCGGCACGGCACGCTGAGCCTTTGGTTAATTCCTCTTCCTGGTGGGAAATGAGAGTTAAATTTGCCCGTCCAGACACCTCCAGCTAGTCTCTCATTGGTTCTCCCTATTCCTGTTCATCTTCCGCAGAAATTGCAAACTGGGCCAAACAGGAGGTTAAAGGCACTGACTCTCCAAGTCGGGAGAGTGTTAGTAAAGCGTCTGGAATGTTGCACCCGAGCACCAGGGGACGAAAACTGACACATATTGGAACACGTCTCCCGATCACACGGTTGATCATACTCTGGGTTCCACATGCATGTTTTAGCTGAAGGAAGAATACCTTAAACCTGGAGAGTTGAGACCTGTGGAATGGGTACCATGCAATATGACTTCAAAGGGTCTTCATTTGCTCACCGAACCTCTCCAGTCCTATCACTGCTGTGTTTATGCCCCTGTACACACGCTTGATTCTCTTTCAGAGACATAGCAATCCATAGGTTTTAAGATACTTCCTAGTCAGGTACATTCTTAGGCGTTTAATTTGGGTTGTTGAGTCCATTTCGTTGAGCAAGGAGTAGCTCTTGTCTATTCCATATTTGGCTTAAGGAACTTTATCTGTGCTTATTTCAATCTCTGGTTTTATGCAGCATCCCAACTCACCTTTCCCCTTAAGCAAGCATAAGTTGGGTTTCTAAATTTGAGACCCTGTTCTGTTTTGTAATTCAGTTCCTGTGTAGCCAAGTTTACATTCCGTGTATTAGTGATATCTTATGATGTTTCTTTTTCTGTGTGACTTATTTCAGTTAGAATCATCATACCTGAATCCACTCATTATGCTGCTACGGGCCTGATGACATAGATTTCATTGCTGAGTGATATTGCATTGTACGTAAGTACCACAACTTCTTTATCCATTTTTCACTTTCTGCGATATTGAACTTGTACCGTAAACCAGGTTCTTGTAAACAGAGCCGTCCCAACCTTTGGGGTGGCTGTGTCTTTTTGATTTTAATTTCCCTAAGCTATAGGACCATAAGTGGAAGTGCCCTAGGCTCTGTTGCTTTGTTTTTTAGAAGTTTCAGGAAACACCATACACCTCTCCTGAGTGGCTGTTGGCAATTTACATCCCGCCCATCAGCATAACAAGGCTCCCAGTTCTCCATGGCCTGTCCTGCCTTTCTGGATTTTACACTTTTTTCAGATGGCCCTTTTGACCGGGGGGAAGTGAGACTTCATTGTAGTGCAGATTTCCTTTGCAAGCTTGCTTGGTTGGCCAAAAAGGGCGTATGCGTTTTTTCCTGAATATATTCAGGAAAAAACGCATACGCCCTTTTTGGCCAAGTGCATCATTGTGGACGTTCTGCCTCTTTTCCTATGCTTTAAATGCAATTCCAGTCTACCTCCTGAAATCGGTTTCCTGCAATTCTGCCCCGCTTTCAAGTCCTCTTGGCAGCCTTACTTCAGTATATTTTTGGACGATAGCTGTCATTTATAACTCTGCAGGTTTCTGAATTACAGTGCCCCTCAGCTCCTTTCTTCAACTCGCTTTCTTGTGAGCTGGCCGCAACACCGCAGGATTGCTTCAGGCCCTAATCTGGTTCCGGCACGGCACGCTGAGCCTTTGGTTAATTCCTCTTCCTGGTGGGAAATGAGAGTTAAATTTGCCCGTCCAGACACCTCCAGCTAGTCTCTCATTGGTTCTCCCTATTCCTGTTCATCTTCCGCAGAAATTGCAAACTGGGCCAAACAGGAGGTTAAAGGCACTGACTCTCCAAGTCGGGAGAGTGTTAGTAAAGCGTCTGGAATGTTGCACCCGAGCACCAGGGGACGAAAACTGACACATATTGGAACACGTCTCCCGATCACACGGTTGATCATACTCTGGGTTCCACATGCATGTTTTAGCTGAAGGAAGAATACCTTAAACCTGGAGAGTTGAGACCCGTGGAATGGGTACCATGCAATATGACTTCAAAGGGTCTTCATTTGCTCACCGAACCTCTCCAGTCCTATCACTGCTGCGTTTATGCCCCTGTACACACGCTTGATTCTCTTTCGGAGACATAGCAATCCATAGGTTTTAAGATACTTCCTAGTCAGGTACATTCTTAGGCGTTTAATATGGGGTGTTGAGTCCATTTCGTTGAGCAAGGAGTAGCTCTTGTCTATTCCATATTTGGCTTAAGGAACTTTATCTGTGCTCATTTCAATCTCTGGTTTTATGCAGCACCCCAACTCACCTTTCCCCTTAAGCAAGCATAAGTTGGTTTTCTAAATTTGAGACCCTGTTCTGTTTTGTAATTCAGTTCCTGTGTAGCCAAGTTTACATTCCTTGTATTAGTGATATCTTATGATGTTTCTTTTTCTGTGTGACTTATTTCAGTTAGAATCATCATACCTGAATCCACTCATTATGCTGCTACGGGCCTGATGACATAGATTTCATTGCTGAGTGATATTGCATTGTATGTAAGTACCACAACTTCTTTATCCATTTTTCACTTTCTGCGATATTGAACTTGTACCGTAAACCAGGTTCTTGTAAACAGAGCCGTCCCAACCTTTGGGGTGGCTGTGTCTTTTTGATTTTAATTTCCCTAAGCTATAGGACCATAAGTGGAAGTGCCCTAGGCTCTGTTGCTTTGTTTTTTAGAAGTTTCAGGAAACACCATACACTTCTCCCGAGTGGCTGTTGGCAATTTACATCCCGCCCATCAGCATAACAAGGCTCCCAGTTCTCCATGGCCTGTCCTGCCTTTCTGGATTTTACACTTTTTTCAGATGGCCCTTTTGACCGGGGGGAAGTGAGACTTCATTGTAGTGCAGATTTCCTTTGCAAGCTTGCTTGCTTGGCCAAAAAGGGCGTATGCGTTTTTTCCTGAATATATTCAGGAAAAAACGCATACGCCCTTTTTGGCCAAGTGCATCATTGTGGACGTTCTGCCTCTTTTCCTATGCTTTAAATGCAATTCCAGTCTACCTCCTGAAATCGGTTTCCTGCAATTCTGCCCCGCTTTCAAGTCCTCTTGGCAGCCTTACTTCAGTATATTTTTGGACGATAGCTGTCATTTATAACTCTGCAGGTTTCTGAATTACAGTGCCCCTCAGCTCCTTTCTTCAACTCGCTTTCTTGTGAGCTGGCCGGAACACCGCAGGATTGCTTCAGGCCCTAATCTGGTTCCGGCACGGCACGCTGAGCCTTTGGTTAATTCCTCTTCCTGGTGGGAAATGAGAGTTAAATTTGCCCGTCCAGACACCTCCAGCTAGTCTCTCATTGGTTCTCCCTATTCCTGTTCATCTTCCGCAGAAATTGCAAACTGGGCCAAACAGGAGGTTAAAGGCACTGACTCTCCAAGTAGGGAGAGTGTTAGTAAAGCGTCTGGAATGTTGCACCCGAGCACCAGGGGACGAAAACTGACACATATTGGAACACGTCTCCCGATCACACGGTTGATCATACTCTGGGTTCCACATGCATGTTTTAGCTGAAGGAAGAATACCTTAAACCTGGAGAGTTGAGACCGGTGGAATGGGTACCATGCAATATGACTTCAAAGGGTCTTCATTTGCTCACCGAACCTCTCCAGTCCTATCACTGCTGCGTTTATGCCCCTGTACACACGCTTGATTCTCTTTCGGAGACATAGCAATCCATAGGTTTTAAGATACTTCCTAGTCAGGTACATTCTTAGGCGTTTAATATGGGGTGTTGAGTCCATTTCGTTGAGCAAGGAGTAGCTCTTGTCTATTCCATATTTGGTTTAAGGAACTTTATCTGTGCTCATTTCAATCTCTGGTTTTATGCAGCCCCCCAACATACCTTTCCCCTTAAGCAAGCATAAGTTGGTTTTCTAAATTTGAGACCCTGTTCTGTTTTGTAATTCAGTTCCTGTGTAGCCAAGTTTACATTCCGTGTATTAGTGATACCTTATGATGTTTCTTTTTCTGTGTGACTTATTTCAGTTAGAATCATCATAGCTGAATCCACTCATTATGCTGCTACGGGCCTGATGACATAGATTTCATTGCTGAGTGATATTGCATTGTACGTATGTACCACAACTTCTTTATCCATTTTTCACTTTCTGCGATATTGAACTTGTACCGTAAACCAGGTTCTTGTAAACAGAGCCGTCCCAACCTTTGGGGTGGCTGTGTCTTTTTGATTTTAATTTCCCTAAGCTATAGGACCATAAGTGGATGTGCCCTAGGCTCTGTTGCTTTGTTTTTTAGAACTTTCAGGAAACACCATACACTTCTCCCGAGTGGCTGTTGGCAATTTACATCCCGCCCATCAGCATAACAAGGCTCCCAGTTCTCCATGGCCTGTCCTGCCTTTCTGGATTTTACACTTTTTTCAGATGGCCCTTTTGACCGGGGGGAAGTGAGACTTCATTGTAGTGCAGATTTCCTTTGCAAGCTTGCTTGGTTGGCCAAAAAGGGCGTATGCGTTTTTTCCTGAATATATTCAGGAAAAAACGCATACGCCCTTTTTGGCCAAGTGCATCATTGTGGACGTTCTGCCTCTTTTCCTATGCTTTAAATGCAATTCCAGTCTACCTCCTGAAATCGGTTTCCTGCAATTCTGCCCCGCTTTCAAGTCCTCTTGGCAGCCTTACTTCAGTATATTTTTGGATGATAGCTGTCATTTATAACTCTGCAGGTTTGTGAATTACAGTGCCCCTGAGCTCCTTTCTTCAACTCGCTTTCTCGTGAGCTGGCCGCAACACCGCAGGATTGCTTCAGGCCCTAATCTGGTTCCGGCACGGCACGCTGAGCCTTTGGTTAATTCCTCTTCCTGGTGGGAAATGAGAGTTAAATTTGCCCGTCCAGACACCTCCAGCTAGTCTCTCATTGGTTCTCCCTATTCCTGTTCATCTTCCGCAGAAATTGCAAACTGGGCCAAACAGGAGGTTAAAGGCACTGACTCTCCAAGTCGGGAGAGTGTTAGTAAAGCGTCTGGAATGTTGCACCCGAGCACCAGGGGACGAAAACTGACACATATTGGAACACGTCTCCCGATCACACGGTTGATCATACTCTGGGTTCCACATGCATGTTTTAGCTGAAGGAAGAATACCTTAAACCTGGAGAGTTGAGACCTGTGGAATGGGTACCATGCAATATGACTTCAAAGGGTCTTCATTTGCTCACCGAACCTCTCCAGTCCTATCACTGCTGCGTTTATGCCCCTGTACACACGCTTGATTCTCTTTCGGAGACATAGCAATCCATAGGTTTTAAGATACTTCCTAGTCAGGTACATTCTTAGGCGTTTAATATGGGGTGTTGAGTCCATTTCGTTGAGCAAGGAGTAGCTCTTGTCTATTCCATATTTGGTTTAAGGAACTTTATCTGTGCTCATTTCAATCTCTGGTTTTATGCAGCACCCCAACTCACCTTTCCCCTTAAGCAAGCATAAGTTGGTTTTCTAAATTTGAGACCCTGTTCTGTTTTGTAATTCAGTTCCTGTGTAGCCAAGTTTACATTCCGTGTATTAGTGATATCTTATGATGTTTCTTTTTCTGTGTGACTTATTTCAGTTAGAATCATCATACCTGAATCCACTCATTATGCTGCTACGGGCCTGATGACATAGATTTCATTGCTGAGTGATATTGCATTGTACGTAAGTACCACAACTTCTTTATCCATTTTTCACTTTCTGCGATATTGAACTTGTACCGTAAACCAGGTTCTTGTAAACAGAGCCGTCCCAACTTTGGGGTGGCTGTGTCTTTTTGATTTTAATTTCCCTAAGCTATAGGACCATAAGTGGAAGTGCCCTAGGCTCTGTTGCTTTGTTTTTTAGAAGTTTCAGGAAACACCATACACTTCTCCCGAGTGGCTGTTGGCAATTTACATCCCGCCCATCAGCATAACAAGGCTCCCAGTTCTCCATGGCCTGTCCTGCCTTTCTGGATTTTACACTTTTTTCAGATGGCCCTTTTGACCGGGGGGAAGTGAGACTTCATTGTAGTGCAGATTTCCTTTGCAAGCTTGCTTGGTTGGCCAAAAAGGGCGTATGCGTTTTTTCCTGAATATATTCAGGAAAAAACGCATACGCCCTTTTTGGCCAAGTGCATCATTGTGGACGTTCTGCCTCTTTTCCTATGCTTTAAATGCAATTCCAGTCTACCTCCTGAAATCGGTTTCCTGCAATTCTGCCCCGCTTTCAAGTCCTCTTGGCAGCCTTATTTCAGTATATTTTTGGACGATAGCTGTCATTTATAACTCTGCAAGTTTCTGAATTACAGTGCCCCTGAGCTCCTTTCTTCAACTCGCTTTCTCGTGAGCTGGCCGCAACACCGCAGGATTGCTTCAGGCCCTAATCTGGTTCCGGCTCGGCACACTGAGCCTTTGGTTAATTCCTCTTCCTGGTGGGAAATGAGAGTTAAATTTGCCCGTCCAGACACCTCCAGCTAGTCTCTCATTGGTTCTCCCTATTCCTGTTCATCTTCCGCAGAAATTGCAAACTGGGCCAAACAGGAGGTTAAAGGCACTGACTCTCCAAGTCGGGAGAGTGTTAGTAAAGCGTCTGGAATGTTGCACCCGAGCACCAGGGGACGAAAACTGACACATATTGGAACACGTCTCCCGATCACACGGTTGATCATACTCTGGGTTCCACATGCATGTTTTAGCTGAAGGAAGAATACCTTAAACCTGGAGAGTTGAGACCCGTGGAATGGGTACCATGCAATATGACTTCAAAGGGTCTTCATTTGCTCACCGAACCTCTCCAGTCCTATCACTGCTGCGTTTATACCCCTGTACACACGCTTGATTCTCTTTCGGAGACATAGCAATCCATAGGTTTTAAGATACTTCCTAGTCAGGTACATTCTTAGGCGTTTAATATGGGGTGTTGAGTCCATTTCGTTGAGCAAGGAGTAGCTCTTGTCTATTCCATATTTGGTTTAAGGAAGTTTATCTGTGCTCATTTCAATCTCTGGTTTTATGCAGCCCCCCAACACACCTTTCCCCTTAAGCAAGCATAAGTTGGTTTTCTAAATTTGAGACCCTGTTCTGTTTTGTAATTCAGTTCCTGTGTAGCCAAGTTTACATTCCGTGTATTAGTGATATCTTATGATGTTTCTTTTTCTGTGTGACTTATTTCAGTTAGAATCATCATAGCTGAATCCACTCATTATGCTGCTACGGGCCTGATGACATAGATTTCATTGCTGAGTGATATTGCATTGTACGTAAGTACCACAACTTCTTTATCCATGTTTCACTTTCTGCGATATTGAACTTGTACTGTAAACCAGGTTCTTGTAAACAGAGCCGTCCCAACCTTTGGGGTGGCTGTGTCTTTTTAATTTTAATTTCCCTAAGCTATAGGACCATAAGTGGAAGTGCCCTAGGCTCTGTTGCTTTGTTTTTTAGAAGTTTCAGGAAACACCATACACTTCTCCCGAGTGGCTGTTGGCAATTTACATCCCGCCCATCAGCATAACAAGGCTCCCAGTTCTCCATGGCCTGTCCTGCCTTTCTGGATTTTACACTTTTTTCAGATGGCCCTTTTGACCGGGGGGAAGTGAGACTTCATTGTAGTGCAGATTTCCTTTGCAAGCTTGCTTGGTTGGCCAAAAAGGGCGTATGCGTTTTTTCCTGAATATATTCAGGAAAAAACGCATACGCCCTTTTTGGCCAAGTGCATCATTGTGGACGTTCTGCCTCTTTTCCTATGCTTTAAATGCAATTCCAGTCTACCTCCTGAAATCGGTTTCCTGCAATTCTGCCCCGCTTTCAAGTTCTCTTGGCAGCCTTACTTCAGTATATTTTTGGACGATAGCTGTCATTCATAACTCTGCAGGTTTCTGAATTACAGTGCCCCTCAGCTCCTTTCTTCAACTCGCTTTCTCGTGAGCTGGCCGCAACACCGCAGGATTGCTTCAAGCCCTAATCTGGTTCCGGTACGGCACGCTGAGCCTTTGGTTAATTCCTCTTCCTGGTGGGAAATGAGAGTTAAATTTGCCCGTCCAGACACCTCCAGCTAGTCTCTCATTGGTTCTCCCTATTCCTGTTCATCTTCCGCAGAAATTGCAAACTGGGCCAAACAGGAGGTTAAAGGCACTGACTCTCCAAGTCGGGAGAGTGTTAGTAAAGCGTCTGGAATGTTGCACCCGAGCACCAGGGGACGAAAACTGACACATATTGGAACACGTCTCCCGATCACACGGTTGATCATACTCTGGGTTCCACATGCATGTTTTAGCTGAAGGAAGAATACCTTAAACCTGGAGAGTTGAGACCGGTGGAATGGGTACCATGCAATATGACTTCAAAGGGTCTTCATTTGCTCACCGAACCTCTCCAGTCCTATCACTGCTGCGTTTATGCCCCTGTACACACGCTTGATTCTCTTTCGGAGACATAGCAATCCATAGGTTTTAAGATACTTCCTAGTCAGGTACATTCTTAGGCGTTTAATATGGGGTGTTGAGTCCATTTCGTTGAGCAAGGAGTAGCTCTTGTCTATTCCATATTTGGTTTAAGGAACTTTATCTGTGCTCATTTCAATCTCTGGTTTTATGCAGCCCCCCAACATACCTTTCCCCTTAAGCAAGCATAAGTTGGTTTTCTAAATTTGAGACCCTGTTCTGTTTTGTAATTCAGTTCCTGTGTAGCCAAGTTTACATTCCGTGTATTAGTGATACCTTATGATGTTTCTTTTTCTGTGTGACTTATTTCAGTTAGAATCATCATAGCTGAATCCACTCATTATGCTGCTACGGGCCTGATGACATAGATTTCATTGCTGAGTGATATTGCATTGTACGTAAGTACCACAACTTCTTTATCCATTTTTCACTTTCTGCGATATTGAACTTGTACCGTAAACCAGGTTCTTGTAAACAGAGCCGTCCCAACCTTTGGGGTGGCTGTGTCTTTTTGATTTTAATTTCCCTAAGCTATAGGACCATAAGTGGATGTGCCCTAGGCTCTGTTGCTTTGTTTTTTAGAACTTTCAGGAAACACCATACACTTCTCCCGAGTGGCTGTTGGCAATTTACATCCCGCCCATCAGCATAACAAGGCTCCCAGTTCTCCATGGCCTGTCCTGCCTTTCTGGATTTTACACTTTTTTCAGATGGCCCTTTTGACCGGGGGGAAGTGAGACTTCATTGTAGTGCAGATTTCCTTTGCAAGCTTGCTTGGTTGGCCAAAAAGGGCGTATGCGTTTTTTCCTGAATATATTCAGGAAAAAACGCATACGCCCTTTTTGGCCAAGTGCATCATTGTGGACGTTCTGCCTCTTTTCCTATGCTTTAAATGCAATTCCAGTCTACCTCCTGAAATCGGTTTCCTGCAATTCTGCCCCGCTTTCAAGTCCTCTTGGCAGCCTTACTTCAGTATATTTTTGGATGATAGCTGTCATTTATAACTCTGCAGGTTTGTGAATTACAGTGCCCCTGAGCTCCTTTCTTCAACTCGCTTTCTCGTGAGCTGGCCGCAACACCGCAGGATTGCTTCAGGCCCTAATCTGGTTCCGGCACGGCACGCTGAGCCTTTGGTTAATTCCTCTTCCTGGTGGGAAATGAGAGTTAAATTTGCCCGTCCAGACACCTCCAGCTAGTCTCTCATTGGTTCTCCCTATTCCTGTTCATCTTCCGCAGAAATTGCAAACTGGGCCAAACAGGAGGTTAAAGGCACTGACTCTCCAAGTCGGGAGAGTGTTAGTAAAGCGTCTGGAATGTTGCACCCGAGCACCAGGGGACGAAAACTGACACATATTGGAACACGTCTCCCGATCACACGGTTGATCATACTCTGGGTTCCACATGCATGTTTTAGCTGAAGGAAGAATACCTTAAACCTGGAGAGTTGAGACCTGTGGAATGGGTACCATGCAATATGACTTCAAAGGGTCTTCATTTGCTCACCGAACCTCTCCAGTCCTATCACTGCTGCGTTTATGCCCCTGTACACACGCTTGATTCTCTTTCGGAGACATAGCAATCCATAGGTTTTAAGATACTTCCTAGTCAGGTACATTCTTAGGCGTTTAATATGGGGTGTTGAGTCCATTTCGTTGAGCAAGGAGTAGCTCTTGTCTATTCCATATTTGGTTTAAGGAACTTTATCTGTGCTCATTTCAATCTCTGGTTTTATGCAGCACCCCAACTCACCTTTCCCCTTAAGCAAGCATAAGTTGGTTTTCTAAATTTGAGACCCTGTTCTGTTTTGTAATTCAGTTCCTGTGTAGCCAAGTTTACATTCCGTGTATTAGTGATATCTTATGATGTTTCTTTTTCTGTGTGACTTATTTCAGTTAGAATCATCATACCTGAATCCACTCATTATGCTGCTACGGGCCTGATGACATAGATTTCATTGCTGAGTGATATTGCATTGTACGTAAGTACCACAACTTCTTTATCCATTTTTCACTTTCTGCGATATTGAACTTGTACCGTAAACCAGGTTCTTGTAAACAGAGCCGTCCCAACTTTGGGGTGGCTGTGTCTTTTTGATTTTAATTTCCCTAAGCTATAGGACCATAAGTGGAAGTGCCCTAGGCTCTGTTGTTTTGTTTTTTAGAAGTTTCAGGAAACACCATACACTTCTCCCGAGTGGCTGTTGGCAATTTACATCCCGCCCATCAGCATAACAAGGCTCCCAGTTCTCCATGGCCTGTCCTGCCTTTCTGGATTTTACACTTTTTTCAGATGGCCCTTTTGACCGGGGGGAAGTGAGACTTCATTGTAGTGCAGATTTCCTTTGCAAGCTTGCTTGGTTGGCCAAAAAGGGCGTATGCGTTTTTTCCTGAATATATTCAGGAAAAAACGCATACGCCCTTTTTGGCCAAGTGCATCATTGTGGACGTTCTGCCTCTTTTCCTATGCTTTAAATGCAATTCCAGTCTACCTCCTGAAATCGGTTTCCTGCAATTCTGCCCCGCTTTCAAGTCCTCTTGGCAGCCTTACTTCAGTATATTTTTGGACGATAGCTGTCATTTATAACTCTGCAGGTTTGTGAATTACAGTGCCCCTGAGCTCCTTTCTTCAACTCGCTTTCTCGTGAGCTGGCCGCAACACCGCAGGATTGCTTCAAGCCCTAATCTGGTTCCGGTACGGCACGCTGAGCCTTTGGTTAATTCCTCTTCCTGGTGGGAAATGAGAGTTAAATTTGCCCGTCCAGACACCTCCAGCTAGTCTGTCATTGGTTCTCCCTATTCCTGTTCATCTTCCGCAGAAATTGCAAACTGGGCCAAACAGGAGGTTAAAGGCACTGACTCTCCAAGTCGGGAGAGTGTTAGTAAAGCGTCTGGAATGTTGCACCCGAGCACCAGGGGACGAAAACTGACACATATTGGAACACGTCTCCCGATCACACGGTTGATCATACTCTGGGTTCCACATGCATGTTTTAGCTGAAGGAAGAATACCTTAAACCTGGAGAGTTGAGACCCGTGGAATGGGTACCATGCAATATGACTTCAAAGGGTCTTCATTTGCTCACCGAACCTCTCCAGTCCTATCACTGCTGCGTTTATACCCCTGTGCACACGCTTGATTCTCTTTCGGAGACATAGCAATCCATAGGTTTTAAGATACTTCCTAGTCAGGTACATTCTTAGGCGTTTAATATGGGGTGTTGAGTCCATTTCGTTGAGCAAGGAGTAGCTCTTGTCTATTCCATATTTGGTTTAAGGAACTTTATCTGTGCTCATTTCAATCTCTGGTTTTATGCAGCCCCCCAACACACCTTTCCCCTTAAGCAAGCATAAGTTGGTTTTCTAAATTTGAGACCCTGTTCTGTTTTGTAATTCAGTTCCTGTGTAGCCAAGTTTACATTCCGTGTATTAGTGATATCTTATGATGTTTCTTTTTCTGTGTGACTTATTTCAGTTAGAATCATCATACCTGAATCCACTCATTATGCTGCTACGGGCCTGATGACATAGATTTCATTGCTGAGTGATATTGCATTGTACGTAAGTACCACAACTTCTTTATCCATTTTTCACTTTCTGCGATATTGAACTTGTACCGTAAACCAGGTTCTTGTAAACAGAGCCGTCCCAACCTTTGGGGTGGCTGTGTCTTTTTGATTTTAATTTCCCTAAGCTATAGGACCATAAGTGGAAGTGCCCTAGGCTCTGTTGCTTTGTTTTTTAGAAGTTTCAGGAAACACCATACACTTCTCCCGAGTGGCTGTTGGCAATTTACATCCCGCCCATCAGCATAACAAGGCTCCCAGTTCTCCATGGCCTGTCCTGCCTTTCTGGATTTTACACTTTTTTCAGATGGCCCTTTTGACCGGGGGGAAGTGAGACTTCATTGTAGTGCAGATTTCCTTTGCAAGCTTGCTTGGTTGGCCAAAAAGGGCGTATGCGTTTTTTCCTGAATATATTCAGGAAAAAACGCATACGCCCTTTTTGGCCAAGTGCATCATTGTGGACGTTCTGCCTCTTTTCCTATGCTTTAAATGCAATTCCAGTCTACCTCCTGAAATCGGTTTCCTGCAATTCTGCCCCGCTTTCAAGTCCTCTTGGCAGCCTTACTTCAGTATATTTTTGGACGATAGCTGTCATTCATAACTCTGCAGGTTTCTGAATTACAGTGCCCCTGAGCTCCTTTCTTCAACTCGCTTTCTCGTGAGCTGGCCGCAACACCGCAGGATTGCTTCAAGCCCTAATCTGGTTCCGGTACGGCACGCTGAGCCTTTGGTTAATTCCTCTTCCTGGTGGGAAATGAGAGTTAAATTTGCCCGTCCACACACCTCCAGCTAGTCTCTCATTGGTTCTCCCTATTCCTGTTCATCTTCCACAGAAATTGCAAACTGGGCCAAACAGGAGGTTAAAGGAACTGACTCTCCAAGTCGGGAGAGTGTTAGTAAAGCGTCTGGAATGTTGCACCCGAGCACCAGGGGACGAAAACTGACACATATTGGAACACGTCTCCCGATCACACGGTTGATCATACTCTGGGTTCCACATGCATGTTTTAGCTGAAGGAAGAATACCTTAAACCTGGAGAGTTGAGACCCGTGGAATGGGTACCATGCAATATGACTTCAAAGGGTCTTCATTTGCTCACCGAACCTCTCCAGTCCTATCACTGCTGCGTTTATACCCCTGTGCACACGCTTGATTCTCTTTCGGAGACATAGCAATCCATAGGTTTTAAGATACTTCCTAGTCAGGTACATTCTTAGGCGTTTAATATGGGGTGTTGAGTCCATTTCGTTGAGCAAGGAGTAGCTCTTGTCTATTCCATATTTGGTTTAAGGAACTTTATCTGTGCTCATTTCAATCTCTGGTTTTATGCAGCCCCCCAACACACCTTTCCCCTTAAGCAAGCATAAGTTGGTTTTCTAAATTTGAGACCCTGTTCTGTTTTGTAATTCAGTTCCTGTGTAGCCAAGTTTACATTCCGTGTATTAGTGATATCTTATGATGTTTCTTTTTCTGTGTGACTTATTTCAGTTAGAATCATCATACCTGAATCCACTCATTATGCTGCTACGGGCCTGATGACATAGATTTCATTGCTGAGTGATATTGCATTGTACGTAAGTACCACAACTTCTTTATCCATTTTTCACTTTCTGCGATATTGAACTTGTACCGTAAACCAGGTTCTTGTAAACAGAGCCGTCCCAACCTTTGGGGTGGCTGTGTCTTTTTGATTTTAATTTCCCTAAGCTATAGGACCATAAGTGGAAGTGCCCTAGGCTCTGTTGCTTTGTTTTTTAGAAGTTTCAGGAAACACCATACACTTCTCCCGAGTGGCTGTTGGCAATTTACATCCCGCCCATCAGCATAACAAGGCTCCCAGTTCTCCATGGCCTGTCCTGCCTTTCTGGATTTTACACTTTTTTCAGATGGCCCTTTTGACCGGGGGGAAGTGAGACTTCATTGTAGTGCAGATTTCCTTTGCAAGCTTGCTTGGTTGGCCAAAAAGGGCGTATGCGTTTTTTCCTGAATATATTCAGGAAAAAACGCATACGCCCTTTTTGGCCAAGTGCATCATTGTGGACGTTCTGCCTCTTTTCCTATGCTTTAAATGCAATTCCAGTCTACCTCCTGAAATCGGTTTCCTGCAATTCTGCCCCGCTTTCAAGTCCTCTTGGCAGCCTTACTTCAGTATATTTTTGGACGATAGCTGTCATTCATAACTCTGCAGGTTTCTGAATTACAGTGCCCCTGAGCTCCTTTCTTCAACTCGCTTTCTCGTGAGCTGGCCGCAACACCGCAGGATTGCTTCAAGCCCTAATCTGGTTCCGGTACGGCACGCTGAGCCTTTGGTTAATTCCTCTTCCTGGTGGGAAATGAGAGTTAAATTTGCCCGTCCACACACCTCCAGCTAGTCTCTCATTGGTTCTCCCTATTCCTGTTCATCTTCCACAGAAATTGCAAACTGGGCCAAACAGGAGGTTAAAGGAACTGACTCTCCAAGTCGGGAGAGTGTTAGTAAAGCGTCTGGAATGTTGCACCCGAGCACCAGGGGACGAAAACTGACACATATTGGAACACGTCTCCCGATCACACGGTTGATCATACTCTGGGTTCCACATGCATGTTTTAGCTGAAGGAAGAATACCTTAAACCTGGAGAGTTGAGACCCGTGGAATGGGTACCATGCAATATGACTTCAAAGGGTCTTCATTTGCTCACCGAACCTCTCCAGTCCTATCACTGCTGCGTTTATGCCCCTGTACACACGCTTGATTCTCTTTCGGAGACATAGCAATCCATAGGTTTTAAGATACTTCCTAGTCAGGTACATTCTTAGGCGTTTAATATGGGGTGTTGAGTCCATTTCGTTGAGCAAGGAGTAGCTCTTGTCTATTCCATATTTGGCTTAAGGAACTTTATCTGTGCTCATTTCAATCTCTGGTTTTATGCAGCACCCCAACTCACCTTTCCCCTTAAGCAAGCATAAGTTGGTTTTCTAAATTTGAGACCCTGTTCTGTTTTGTAATTCAGTTCCTGTGTAGCCAAGTTTACATTCCGTGTATTAGTGATATCTTATGATGTTTCTTTTTCTGTGTGACTTATTTCAGTTAGAATCATCATAGCTGAATCCACTCATTATGCTGCTACGGGCCTGATGACATAGATTTCATTGCTGAGTGATATTGCATTGTACGTAAGTACCACAACTTCTTTATCCATTTTTCACTTTCTGCGATATTGAACTTGTACCGTAAACCAGGTTCTTGTAAACAGAGCCGTCCCAACCTTTGGGGTGGCTGTGTCTTTTTGATTTTAATTTCCCTAAGCTATAGGACCATAAGTGGAAGTGCCCTAGGCTCTGTTGCTTTGTTTTTTAGATGTTTTAGGAAACACCATACACTTCTCCCGAGTGGCTCTTGGCAATTTACATCCCGCCCATCAGCATAACAAGGCTCCCAGTTCTCCATGGCCTGGCCTGCCTTTCTGGATTTTACACTGTTTTCAGATGGCCATTTTGACCGGGGGGAAGTGAGATTTCATTGTAGTGCAGATTTCCTTTGCAAGCTTGCTTGGTTGGCCAAAAAGTGCGTATGCGTTTTTTCCTGTATATATTCAGGAAAAAACGCATACGCCCTTTTTGGCCAAGTGCATCATTGTGGACGTTCTGCCTCTTTTCCTATGCTTTAAATGCAATTCCAGTCTACCTCCTGAAATCGGTTTCCTGCAATTCTGCCCCGCTTTCAAGTCCTCTTGGCAGCCTTACTTCAGTATATTTTTGGACAATAGCTGTCATTTATAACTCTGCAGGTTTGTGAATTACAGTGCCCCTGAGCTCCTTTCTTCAACTCGCTTTCTCGTGAGCTGGCCGCAACACCACAGGATTGCTTCAGGCCCTAATCTGGTTCCGGCACGGCACGCTGAGCCTTTGGTTAATTCCTCTTCCTGGTGGGAAATGAGAGTTAAATTTGCCCGTCCACACACCTCCAGCTAGTCTCTCATTGGTTCTCCCTATTCCTGTTCATCTTCCGCAGAAATTGCAAACTGGGCCAAACAGGAGGTTAAAGGCACTGACTCTCCAAGTCGGGAGAGTGTTAGTAAAGCGTCTGGAATGTTGCACCCGAGCACCAGGGGACGAAAACTGACACATATTGGAACACGTCTCCCGATCACACGGTTGATCATACTCTGGGTTCCACATGCATGTTTTAGCTGAAGGAAGAATACCTTAAACCTGGAGAGTTGAGACCCTTGGAATGGGTACCATGCAATATGACTTCAAAGGGTCTTCATTTGCTCACCGAACCTCTCCAGTCCTATCACTGCTGCGTTTATACCCCTGTACACACGCTTGATTCTCTTTCGGAGACATAGCAATCCATAGGTTTTAAGATACTTCCTAGTCAGGTACATTCTTAGGCGTTTAATATGGGGTGTTGAGTCCATTTCGTTGAGCAAGGAGTAGCTCTTGTCTATTCCATATTTGGCTTAAGGAACTTTATCTGTGCTCATTTCAATCTCTGGTTTTATGCAGCACCCCAACTCACCTTTCCCCTTAAGCAAGCATAAGTTGGTTTTCTAAATTTGAGACCCTGTTCTGTTTTGTAATTCAGATCCTGTGTAGCCAAGTTTACATTCCGTGTATTAGTGATATCTTATGATGTTTCTTTTTCTGTGTGACTTATTTCAGTTAGAATCATCATACCTGAATGCACTCATTATGCTGCTACGGGCCTGATGACATAGATTTCATTGCTGAGTGATATTGCATTGTACGTAAGTACCACAACTTCTTTATCCATTTTTCACTTTCTGCGATATTGAACTTGTACCGTAAACCAGGTTCTTGTAAACAGAGCCGTCCCAACCTTTGGGGTGGCTGTGTCTTTTTGATTTTAATTTCCCTAAGCTATAGGACCATAAGTGGAAGTGCCCTAGGCTCTGTTGCTTTGTTTTTTAGATGTTTCAGGAAACACCATACACTTCTCCCGAGTGGCTCTTGGCAATTTACATCCCGCCCATCAGCATAACAAGGCTCCCAGTTTTCCATGGCCTGGCCTGCCTTTCTGGATTTTACACTTTTTTCAGATGGCCATTTTGACCTGGGGGAAGTGAGACTTCATTGTAGTGCAGATTTCCTTTGCAAGCTTGCTTGGTTGGCCAAAAAGGGCGTATGCATTTTTTCCTGAATATATTCAGGAAAAAACGCATACGCCCTTTTTGGCCAAGTGCATCATTGTGGACGTTCTGTCTCTTTTCCTATGCTTTAAATGCAATTCCAGTCTACCTCCTGAAATCGGTTTCCTGCAATTCTGCCCCGCTTTCAAGTCCTCTTGGCAGCCTTACTTCAGTATATTTTTGGACGATAGCTGTCATTTATAACTCTGCAGGTTTGTGAATTACAGTGCCCCTGAGCTCCTTTCTTCAACTCGCTTTCTCGTGAGCTGGCCGCAACACCGCAGGATTGCTTCAAGCCCTAATCCGGTTCCGGCACGGCACGCTGAGCCTTTGGTTAATTCCTCTTCCTGGTGGGAAATGAGAGTTAAATTTGCCCGTCCAGACACCTCCAGCTAGTCTCTCATTGGTTCTCCCTATTCCTGTTCATCTTCCGCAGAAATTGCAAACTGGGCCAAACAGGAGGTTAAAGGCACTGACTCTCCAAGTCGGGAGAGTGTTAGTAAAGCGTCTGGAATGTTGCACCCGAGCACCAGGGGACGAAAACTGACACATATTGCAACACGTCTCCCGATCACACGGTTGATCATACTCTGGGTTCCACATGCATGTTTTAGCTGAAGGAAGAATACCTTAAACCTGGAGAGTTGAGACCCGTGGAATGGGTACCATGCAATATGACTTCAAAGGGTCTTCATTTGCTCACCGAACCTCTCCAGTCCTATCACTGCTGCGTTTATGCCCCTGTACACACGCTTGATTCTCTTTCGGAGACATAGCAATCCATAGGTTTTAAGATACTTCCTAGTCAGGTACATTCTTAGGCGTTTAATATGGGGTGTTGAGTCCATTTCGTTGAGCAAGGAGTAGCTCTTGTCTATTCCATATTTGGCTTAAGGAACTTTATCTGTGCTCATTTCAATCTCTGGTTTTATGCAGCACCCCAACTCACCTTTCCCCTTAAGCAAGCATAAGTTGGTTTTCTAAATTTGAGACCCTGTTCTGTTTTGTAATTCAGTTCCTGTGTAGCCAAGTTTACATTCCGTGTATTAGTGATATCTTATGATGTTTCTTTTTCTGTGTGACTTATTTCAGTTAGAATCATCATACCTGAATGCACTCATTATGCTGCTACGGGCCTGATGACATAGATTTCATTGCTGAGTGATATTGCATTGTACGTAAGTACCACAACTTCTTTATCCATTTTTCACTTTCTGCGATATTGAACTTGTACCGTAAACCAGGTTCTTGTAAACAGAGCCGTCCCAACCTTTGGGGTGGCTGTGTCTTTTTGATTTTAATTTCCCTAAGCTATAGGACCATAAGTGGAAGTGCCCTAGGCTCTGTTGCTTTGTTTTTTAGATGTTTCAGGAAACACCATACACTTCTCCCGAGTGGCTCTTGGCAATTTACATCCCGCCCATCAGCATAACAAGGCTCCCAGTTTTCCATGGCCTGGCCTGCCTTTCTGGATTTTACACTTTTTTCAGATGGCCATTTTGACCTGGGGGAAGTGAGACTTCATTGTAGTGCAGATTTCCTTTGCAAGCTTGCTTGGTTGGCCAAAAAGGGCGTATGCATTTTTTCCTGAATATATTCAGGAAAAAACGCATACGCCCTTTTTGGCCAAGTGCATCATTGTGGACGTTCTGTCTCTTTTCCTATGCTTTAAATGCAATTCCAGTCTACCTCCTGAAATCGGTTTCCTGCAATTCTGCCCCGCTTTCAAGTCCTCTTGGCAGCCTTACTTCAGTATATTTTTGGACGATAGCTGTCATTTATAACTCTGCAGGTTTGTGAATTACAGTGCCCCTGAGCTCCTTTCTTCAACTCGCTTTCTCGTGAGCTGGCCGCAACACCGCAGGATTGCTTCAAGCCCTAATCCGGTTCCGGCACGGCACGCTGAGCCTTTGGTTAATTCCTCTTCCTGGTGGGAAATGAGAGTTAAATTTGCCCGTCCAGACACCTCCAGCTAGTCTCTCATTGGTTCTCCCTATTCCTGTTCATCTTCCGCAGAAATTGCAAACTGGGCCAAACAGGAGGTTAAAGGCACTGACTCTCCAAGTCGGGAGAGTGTTAGTAAAGCGTCTGGAATGTTGCACCCGAGCACCAGGGGACGAAAACTGACACATATTGCAACACGTCTCCCGATCACACGGTTGATCATACTCTGGGTTCCACATGCATGTTTTAGCTGAAGGAAGAATACCTTAAACCTGGAGAGTTGAGACCCGTGGAATGGGTACCATGCAATATGACTTCAAAGGGTCTTCATTTGCTCACCGAACCTCTCCAGTCCTATCACTGCTGCGTTTATGCCCCTGTACACACGCTTGATTCTCTTTCGGAGACATAGCAATCCATAGGTTTTAAGATACTTCCTAGTCAGGTACATTCTTAGGCGTTTAATATGGGGTGTTGAGTCCATTTCGTTGAGCAAGGAGTAGCTCTTGTCTATTCCATATTTGGCTTAAGGAACTTTATCTGTGCTCATTTCAATCTCTGGTTTTATGCAGCACCCCAACTCACCTTTCCCCTTAAGCAAGCATAAGTTGGTTTTCTAAATTTGAGACCCTGTTCTGTTTTGTAATTCAGTTCCTGTGTAGCCAAGTTTACATTCCGTGTATTAGTGATATCTTATGATGTTTCTTTTTCTGTGTGACTTATTTCAGTTAGAATCATCATACCTGAATCCACTCATTATGCTGCTACGGGCCTGATGACATAGATTTCATTGCTGAGTGATATTGCATTGTACGTAAGTACCACAACTTCTTTATCCATTTTTCACTTTCTGCGATATTGAACTTGTACCGTAAACCAGGTTCTTGTAAACAGAGCCGTCCCAACCTTTGGGGTGGCTGTGTCTTTTTGATTTTAATTTCCCTAAGCTATAGGACCATAAGTGGAAGTGCCCTAGGCTCTGTTGCTTTGTTTTTTAGATGTTTCAGGAAACACCATACACTTCTCCCGAGTGGCTCTTGGCAATTTACATCCCGCCCATCAGCATAACAAGGCTCCCAGTTTTCCATGGCCTGGCCTGCCTTTCTGGATTTTACACTTTTTTCAGATGGCCATTTTGACCTGGGGGAAGTGAGACTTCATTGTAGTGCAGATTTCCTTTGCAAGCTTGCTTGGTTGGCCAAAAAGGGCGTATGCGTTTTTTCCTGAATATATTCAGGAAAAAACGCATACGCCCTTTTTGGCCAAGTGCATCATTGTGGACGTTCTGTCTCTTTTCCTATGCTTTAAATGCAATTCCAGTCTACCTCCTGAAATCGGTTTCCTGCAATTCTGCCCCGCTTTCAAGTCCTCTTGGCAGCCTTACTTCAGTATATTTTTGGACGATAGCTGTCATTTATAACTCTGCAGGCTTGTGAATTACAGTGCCCCTGAGCTCCTTTCTTCAACTCGCTTTCTCGTGAGCTGGCCGCAACACCGCAGGATTGCTTCAAGCCCTAATCCGGTTCCGGCACGGCACGCTGAGCCTTTGGTTAATTCCTCTTCCTGGTGGGAAATGAGAGTTAAATTTGCCCGTCCAGACACCTCCAGCTAGTCTCTCATTGGTTCTCCCTATTCCTGTTCATCTTCCGCAGAAATTGCAAACTGGGCCAAACAGGAGGTTAAAGGCACTGACTCTCCAAGTCGGGAGAGTGTTAGTAAAGCGTCTGGAATGTTGCACCCGAGCACCAGGGGACGAAAACTGACACATATTGCAACACGTCTCCCGATCACACGGTTGATCATACTCTGGGTTACACATGCATGTTTTAGCTGAAGGAAGAATACCTTAAACCTGGAGAGTTGAGACCCGTGGAATGGGTACCATGCAATATGACTTCAAAGGGTCTTCATTTGCTCACCGAACCTCTCCAGTCCTATCACTGCTGCGTTTATGCCCCTGTACACACGCTTGATTCTCTTTCGGAGACATAGCAATCCATAGGTTTTAAGATAATTCCTAGTCAGGTACATTCTTAGGCGTTTAATATGGGGTGTTGAGTCCATTTCGTTGAGCAAGGAGTAGCTCTTGTCTATTCCATATTTGGCTTAAGGAACTTTATCTGTGCTCATTTCAATCTCTGGTTTTATGCAGCACCCCAACTCACCTTTCCCCTTCAGCAAGCATAAGTTGGTTTTCTAAATTTGAGACCCTGTTCTGTTTTGTAATTCAGTTCCTGTGTAGCCAAGTTTACATTCTGTGTATTAGTGATATCTTATGATGTTTCTTTTTCTGTGTGACTTATTGCAGTTAGAATCATCATACCTGAATCCACTCATTATGCTGCTACGGGCCTGATGACATAGTTTCATTGCTGAGTGATATTGCATTGTACGTAAGTACCACAACTTCTTTATCCATGTTTCACTTTCTGCGATATTGAACTTGTACCGTAAACCAGGTTCTTGTAAACAGAGCCGTCCCAACCATTGGGGTGGCTGTGTCTTTTTGATTTTAATTTCCCTAAGCTATAGGACCATAAGTGGAAGTGCCCTAGGCTCTGTTGCTTTGTGTTTTAGATGTTTCAGGAAACACCATACACTTCTCCCGAGTGGCTCTTGGCAATTTACATCCCGCCCATCAGCATAACAAGGCTCCCAGTTCTCCATGGCCTGGCCTGCCTTTCTGGATTTTACACTTTTTTCAGATGGCCCTTTTGACCGGGGGGAAGTGAGACTTCATTGTAGTGCAGATTTCCTTTGCAAGCTTGCTTGGTTGGCCAAAAAGGGCGTATGCGTTTTTTCCTGAATATATTCAGGAAAAAACGCATACGCCCTTTTTGGCCAAGTGCATCATTGTGGACGTTCTGCCTCTTTTCCTATGCTTTAAATGCAATTCCAGTCTACCTCCTGAAATCGGTTTCCTGCAATTCTGCCCCGCTTTCAAGTCCTCTTGGCAGCCTTACTTCAGTATATTTTTGGACGATAGCTGTCATTTATAACTCTGCAGGTTTCTGAATTACAGTGCCCCTCAGCTCCTTTCTTCAACTCGCTTTCTCGTGAGCTGGCCGCAACACCGCAGGATTGCTTCAGGCCTTAATCTGGTTCCGGCATGGCACGCTGAGCCTTTGGTTAATTCCTCTTCCTGGTGGGAAATGAGAGTTAAATTTGCCCGTCCAGACACCTCCAGCTAGTCTCTCATTGGTTCTCCCTATTCCTGTTCATCTTCCGCAGAAATTGCAAACTGGGCCAAACAGGAGGTTAAAGGCACTGACTCTCCAAGTCGGGAGAGTGTTAGTAAAGCGTCTGGAATGTTGCACCCGAGCACCAGGGGACGAAAACTGACACATATTGGAACACGTCTCCCGATCACACGGTTGATCATACTCTGGGTTCCACATGCATGTTTTAGCTGAAGGAAGAATACCTTAAACCTGGAGAGTTGAGACCCTTGGAATGGGTACCTTGCCATATGACTTCAAAGGGTCTTCATTTGCTCACCGAACCTCTCCAGTCCTATCACTGCTGCGTTTATGCCCCTGTACACACGCTTGATTCTCTTTCGGAGACATAGCAATCCATAGGTTTTAAGATACTTCCTAGTCAGGTACATTCTTAGGCGTTTAATATGGGGTGTTGAGTCCATTTCGTTGAGCAAGGAGTAGCTCTTTTCTATTCCATATTTGGCTTAAGGAAATTTATCTGTGCTCATTTTAATCTCTGGTTTTATGCAGCACCCCAACTCACCTTTCCCCTTAAGCAAGCATAAGTTGGTTTTCTAAATTTGAGACCCTGTTCTGTTTTGTAATTCAGTTCCTGTGTAGCCAAGTTTACATTCCGTGTATTAGTGATATCTTATGATGTTTCTTTTTCTGTGTGACTTATTTCAGTTAGAATCATCATACCTGAATCCACTCATTATGCTGCTACGGGCCTGATGACATAGATTTCATTGCTGAGTGATATTGCATTGTACGTAAGTACCACAACTTCTTTATCCATTTTTCATTTTCTGCGATATTGAACTTGTACCGTAAACCAGGTTCTTGTAAACAGAGCCGTCCCAACCTTTGGGGTGGCTGTGTCTTTTTGATTTTAATTTCCCTAAGCTATAGGACCATAAGTGGAAGTGCCCTAGGCTCTGTTGCTTTGTTTTTTAGATGTTTCAGGAAACACCATACACTTCTCCCGAGTGGCTCTTGGCAATTTACATCCCGCCCGTCAGCATAACAAGGCTCCCAGTCCTCCATGGCCTGGCCTGCCTTTCTGGATTTTACACTTTTTTCAGATGGCCCTTTTGACCGGGGGGAAGTGAGACTTCATTGTAGTGCAGATTTCCTTTGCAAGCTTGTTTGGTTGGCCAAAAAGGGCGTATGCGTTTTTTCCTGAATATATTCAGGAAAAAACGCATACGCCCTTTTTGGCCAAGTGCATCATTGTGGACGTTCTGCCTCTTTTCCTATGCTTTAAATGCAATTCCAGTCTACCTCCTGAAATCGGTTTCCTGCAATTCTGCCCCGCTTTCAAGTCCTCTTGGCAGCCTTACTTCAGTATATTTTTGGACGATAGCTGTCATTTATAACTCTGCAGGTTTGTGAATTACAGTGCCCCTGAGCTCCTTTCTTCAACTCGCTTTCTCGTGAGCTGGCCGCAACACCGCAGGATTGCTTCAAGCCCTAATCTGGTTCCGGCAAGGCACGCTGAGCCTTTGGTTAATTCCTCTTCCTGGTGGGAAATGAGAGTTAAATTTGCCCGTCCAGACACCTCCAGCTAGTCTCTCATTGGTTCTCCCTATTCCTGTTCATCTTCCGCAGAAATTGCAAACTGGGCCAAACAGGAGGTTAAAGGCACTGACTCTCCAAGTCGGGAGAGTGTTAGTAAAGCGTCTGGAATGTTGCACCCGAGCACCAGGGGACGAAAACTGACACATATTGGAACACGTCTCCCGATCACACGGTTGATCATACTCTGGGTTCCACATGCATGTTTTAGCTGAAGGAAGAATACCTTAAACCTGGAGAGTTGAGACCCTTGGAATGGGTACCATGCAATATGACTTCAAAGGGTCTTCATTTGCTCACCGAACCTCTCCAGTCCTATCACTGCTGTGTTTATGCCCCTGTACACACGCTTGATTCTCTTTCGGAGACATAGCAATCCATAGGTTTTAAGATACTTCCTAGTCAGGTACATTCTTAGGCGTTTAATATGGGGTGTTGAGTCCATTTCGTTGAGCAAGGAGTAGCTCTTGTCTATTCCATATTTGGCTTAAGGAACTTTATCTGTGCTCATTTCAATCTCTGGTTTTATGCAGCCCCCCAACTCACCTTTCCCCTTAAGCAAGCATAAGTTGGTTTTCTAAATTTGAGACCCTGTTCTGTTTTGTAATTCAGTTCCTGTGTAGCCAAGTTTACATTCCGTGTATTAGTGATATCTTATGATGTTTCTTTTTCTGTGTGACTTATTTCAGTTAGAATCATCATACCTGAATCCACTCATTATGCTGCTACGGGCCTGATGACATAGATTTCATTGCTGAGTGATATTGCATTGTACGTAAGTACCACAACTTCTTTATCCATTTTTCATTTTCTGCGATATTGAACTTGTACCGTAAACCAGGTTCTTGTAAACAGAGCCGTCCCAACCTTTTGGGTGGCTGTGTCTTTTTGATTTTAATTTCCCTAAGCTATAGGGCCATAAGTGGAAGTGCCCTAGGCTCTGTTGCTTTGTTTTTTAGATGTTTCAGGAAACACCATACACTTCTCCCGAGTGGCTCTTGGCAATTTACATCCCGCCCGTCAGCATAACAAGGCTCCCAGTTCTCCATGGCCTGGCCTGCCTTTCTGGATTTTACACTTTTTTCAGATGGCCCTTTGACCGGGGGGAAGTGAGACTTCATTGTAGTGCAGATTTCCTTTGCAAGCTTGTTTGGTTGGCCAAAAAGGGCGTATGCGTTTTTTCCTGAATATATTCAGGAAAAAACGCATACGCCCTATTTGGCCAAGTGCATCATTGTGGACGTTCTGCCTCTTTTCCTATGCTTTAAATGCAATTCCAGTCTACCTCCTGAAATCGGTTTCCTGCAATTCTGCCCCGCTTTCAAGTCCTCTTGGCAGCCTTACTTCAGTATATTTTTGGACGATAGCTGTCATTTATAACTCTGCAGGTTTCTGAATTACAGTGCCCCTCAGCTCCTTTCTTCAACTCGCTTTCTCGTGAGCTGGCCGCAACACCGCAGGATTGCTTCAGGCCCTAATCTGGTTCCGGCAAGGCACGCTGAGCCTTTGGTTAATTCCTCTTCCTGGTGGGAAATGAGAGTTAAATTTGCCCGTCCAGACACCTCCAGCTAGTCTCTCATTGGTTCTCCCTATTCCTGTTCATCTTCCGCAGAAATTGCAAACTGGGCCAAACAGGAGGTTAAAGGCACTGACTCTCCAAGTCGGGAGAGTGTTAGTAAAGCGTCTGGAATGTTGCACCCGAGCACCAGGGGACGAAAACTGACACATATTGGAACACGTCTCCCGATCACACGGTTGATCATACTCTGGGTTCCACATGCATGTTTTAGCTGAAGGAAGAATACCTTAAACCTGGAGAGTTGAGACCCTTGGAATGGGTACCATGCAATATGACTTCAAAGGGTCTTCATTTGCTCACCGAACCTCTCCAGTCCTATCACTGCTGTGTTTATGCCCCTGTACACACGCTTGATTCTCTTTCGGAGACATAGCAATCCATAGGTTTTAAGATACTTCCTAGTCAGGTACATTCTTAGGCGTTTAATATGGGGTGTTGAGTCCATTTCGTTGAGCAAGGAGTAGCTCTTGTCTATTCCATATTTGGCTTAAGGAACTTTATCTGTGCTCATTTCAATCTCTGGTTTTATGCAGCCCCCCAACTCACCTTTCCCCTTAAGCAAGCATAAGTTGGTTTTCTAAATTTGAGACCCTGTTCTGTTTTGTAATTCAGTTCCTGTGTAGCCAAGTTTACATTCCGTGTATTAGTGATATCTTATGATGTTTCTTTTTCTGTGTGACTTATTTCAGTTAGAATCATCATACCTGAATCCACTCATTATGCTGCTACGGGCCTGATGACATAGATTTCATTGCTGAGTGATATTGCATTGTACGTAAGTACCACAACTTCTTTATCCATTTTTCACTTTCTGCGATATTGAACTTGTACCGTAAACCAGGTTCTTGTAAACAGAGCCGTCCCAACCTTTGGGGTGGCTGTGTCTTTTTGATTTTAATTTCCCTAAGCTATAGGACCATAAGTGGAAGTGCCCTAGGCTCTGTTGCTTTGTTTTTTAGATGTTTCAGGAAACACCATACACTTCTCCCGAGTGGCTCTTGGCAATTTATATCCCGCCCATCAGCATAACAAGGCTCCCAGTTCTCCATGGCCTGGCCTGCCTTTCTGGATTTTACACTTTTTTCAGATGGCCCTTTTGACCGGGGGGAAGTGAGACTTCATTGTAGTGCAGATTTCCTTTGCAAGCTTGCTTGGTTGGCCAAAAAGGGCGTATGCGTTTTTTCCTGAATATATTCAGGAAAAAACGCATACGCCCTTTTTGGCCAAGTGCATCATTGTGGACGTTCTGCCTCTTTTCCTATGCTTTAAATGCAATTCCAGTCTACCTCCTGAAATCGGTTTCCTGCAATTCTGCCCCGCTTTCAAGTCCTCTTGGCAGCCTTACTTCAGTATATTTTTGGACGATAGCTGTCATTTATAACTCTGCAGGTTTCTGAATTACAGTGCCCCTCAGCTCCTTTCTTCAACTCGCTTTCTCGTGAGCTGGCCGCAACACCGCAGGATTGCTTCAAGCCCTAATCTGGTTCCGGCACGGCACGCTGAGCCTTTGGTTAATTCCTCTTCGTGGTGGGAAATGAGAGTTAAATTTGCCCGTCCAGACACCTCCAGCTAGTCTCTCATTGGTTCTCCCTATTCCTGTTCATCTTCCGCAGAAATTGCAAACTGGGCCAAACAGGAGGTTAAAGGCACTGACTCTCCAAGTCGGGAGAGTGTTAGTAAAGCGTCTGGAATGTTGCACCCGAGCACCAGGGGACGAAAACTGACACATATTGGAACACGTCTCCCGATCACACGGTTGATCATACTCTGGGTTCCACATGCATGTTTTAGCTGAAGGAAGAATACCTTAAACCTGGAGAGTTGAGACCCTTGGAATGGGTACCATGCAATATGACTTCAAAGGGTCTTCATTTGCTCACCGAACCTCTCCAGTCCTATCACTGCTGCGTTTATGCCCCTGTACACACGCTTGATTCTCTTTCGGAGACATAGCAATCCATAGGTTTTAAGATACTTCCTAGTCAGGTACATTCTTAGCCGTTTAATATGCGGTGTTGAGTCCATTTCGTTGAGCAAGGAGTAGCTCTTGTCTATTCCATATTTGGCTTAAGGAACTTTATCTGTGCTCATTTCAATCTCTGGTTTTATGCAGCACCCCAACTCACCTTTCCCCTTCAGCAAGCATAAGTTGGTTTTCTAAATTTGAGACCCTGTTCTGTTTTGTAATTCAGTTCCTGTGTAGCCAAGTTTACATTCCGTGTATTAGTGATATCTTATGATATTTCTTTTTCTGTGTGACTTATTTCAGTTAGAATCATCATACCTGAATCCACTCATTATGCTGCTACGGGCCTGATGACATAGATTTCATTGCTGAGTGATATTGCATTGTACGTAAGTACCACAACTTCTTTATCCATTTTTCATTTTCTGCGATATTGAACTTGTACCGTAAACCAGGTTCTTGTAAACAGAGCCGTCCCAACCTTTTGGGTGGCTGTGTCTTTTTGATTTTAATTTCCCTAAGCTATAGGGCCATAAGTGGAAGTGCCCTAGGCTCTGTTGCTTTGTTTTTTAGATGTTTCAGGAAACACCATACACTTCTCCCGAGTGGCTCTTGGCAATTTACATCCCGCCCGTCAGCATAACAAGGCTCCCAGTTCTCCATGGCCTGGCCTGCCTTTCTGGATTTTACACTTTTTTCAGATGGCCCTTTGACCGGGGGGAAGTGAGACTTCATTGTAGTGCAGATTTCCTTTGCAAGCTTGTTTGGTTGGCCAAAAAGGGCGTATGCGTTTTTTCCTGAATATATTCAGGAAAAAACGCATACGCCCTTTTTGGCCAAGTGCATCATTGTGGACGTTCTGCCTCTTTTCCTATGCTTTAAATGCAATTCCAGTCTACCTCCTGAAATCGGTTTCCTGCAATTCTGCCCCGCTTTCAAGTCCTCTTGGCAGCCTTACTTCAGTATATTTTTGGACGATAGCTGTCATTTATAACTCTGCAGGTTTGTGAATTACAGTGCCCCTGAGCTCCTTTCTTCAACTCGCTTTCTCGTGAGCTGGCCGCAACACCGCAGGATTGCTTCAGGCCCTAATCTGGTTCCGGCACGGCACGCTGAGCCTTTGGTTAATTCCTCTTCCTGGTGGGAAATGAGAGTTAAATTTGCCCGTCCAGACACCTCCAGCTAGTCTCTCATTGGTTCTCCCTATTCCTGTTCATCTTCCGCAGAAATTGCAAACTGGGCCAAACAGGAGGTTAAAGGCACTGACTCTCCAAGTCGGGAGAGTGTTAGTAAAGCGTCTGGAATGTTGCACCCGAGCACCAGGGGACGAAAACTGACACATATTGGAACACGTCTCCCGATCACACGGTTGATCATACTCTGGGTTCCACATGCATGTTTTAGCTGAAGGAAGAATACCTTAAACCTGGAGAGTTGAGACCCGTGGAATGGGTACCATGCAATATGACTTCAAAGGGTCTTCATTTGCTCACCGAACCTCTCCAGTCCTATCACTGCTGCGTTTATGCCCCTGTACACACGCTTGATTCTCTTTCGGAGACATAGCAATCCATAGGTTTTAAGATACTTCCTAGTCAGGTACATTCTTAGGCGTTTAATATGGGGTGTTGAGTCCATTTCGTTGAGCAAGGAGTAGCTCTTGTCTATTCCATATTTGGCTTAAGGAACTTTATCTGTGCTCATTTCAATCTCTGGTTTTATGCAGCCCCCCAACTCACCTTTCCCCTTCAGCAAGCATAAGTTGGTTTTCTAAATTTGAGACCCTGTTCTGTTTTGTAATTCAGTTCCTGTGTAGCCAAGTTTACATTCCGTGTATTAGTGATATCTTATGATGTTTCTTTTTCTGTGTGACTTATTTCAGTTAGAATCATCATACCTGAATCCACTCATTATGCTGCTACGGGCCTGATGACATAGATTTCATTGCTGAGTGATATTGCATTGTACGTAAGTACCACAACTTCTTTATCCATTTTTCACTTTCTGCGATATTGAACTTGTACCGTAAACCAGGTTCTTGTAAACAGAGCCGTCCCAACCTTTGGGGTGGCTGTGTCTTTTTTATTTTAATTTCCCTAAGCTATAGGGCCATAAGTGGAAGTGCCCTAGGCTCTGTTGCTTTGTTTTTTAGATGTTTCAGGAAACACCATACACTTCTCCCGAGTGGCTCTTGGCAATTTACATCCCGCCCGTCAGCATAACAAGGCTCCCAGTTCTCCATGGCCTGGCCTGCCTTTCTGGATTTTACACTTTTTTCAGATGGCCCTTTGACCGGGGGGAAGTGAGACTTCATTGTAGTGCAGATTTCCTTTGCAAGCTTGTTTGGTTGGCCAAAAAGGGCGTATGCGTTTTTTCCTGAATATATTCAGGAAAAAACGCATACGCCCTTTTTGGCCAAGTGCATCATTGTGGACGTTCTGCCTCTTTTCCTATGCTTTAAATGCAATTCCAGTCTACCTCCTGAAATCGGTTTCCTGCAATTCTGCCCCGCTTTCAAGTCCTCTTGGCAGCCTTACTTCAGTATATTTTTGGACGATAGCTGTCATTTATAACTCTGCAGGTTTGTGAATTACAGTGCCCCTGAGCTCCTTTCTTCAACTCGCTTTCTCGTGAGCTGGCCGCAACACCGCAGGATTGCTTCAGGCCCTAATCTGGTTCCGGCACGGCACGCTGAGCCTTTGGTTAATTCCTCTTCCTGGTGGGAAATGAGAGTTAAATTTGCCCGTCCAGACACCTCCAGCTAGTCTCTCATTGGTTCTCCCTATTCCTGTTCATCTTCCGCAGAAATTGCAAACTGGGCCAAACAGGAGGTTAAAGGCACTGACTCTCCAAGTCGGGAGAGTGTTAGTAAAGCGTCTGGAATGTTGCACCCGAGCACCAGGGGACGAAAACTGACACATATTGGAACACGTCTCCCGATCACATGGTTGATCATACTCTGGGTTCCACATGCATGTTTTAGCTGAAGGAAGAATACCTTAAACCTGGAGAGTTGAGACCCGTGGAATGGGTACCATGCAATATGACTTCAAAGGGTCTTCATTTGCTCACCAAACCTCTCCAGTCCTATCACTGCTGCGTTTATGCCCCTGTACACACGCTTGATTCTCTTTCGGAGACATAGCAATCCATAGGTTTTAAGATACTTCCTAGTCAGGTACATTCTTAGGCGTTTAATATGGGGTGTTGAGTCCATTTCGTTGAGCAAGGAGTAGCTCTTGTCTATTCCATATTTGGCTTAAGGAACGTTATCTGTGCTCATTTCAATCTCTGGTTTTATGCAGCACCCAAACT
The DNA here is from genome assembly GCF_949774975.1 of Lagenorhynchus albirostris. Taxonomy (NCBI): domain Eukaryota; kingdom Metazoa; phylum Chordata; class Mammalia; order Artiodactyla; family Delphinidae; genus Lagenorhynchus; species Lagenorhynchus albirostris. Next base: position 50,197 of record NW_026783473.1, read on the forward strand.
CACCTTTCCCCTTCAGCAAGCATAAGTTGGTTTTCTAAATTTGAGACCCTGTTCTGTTTTGTAATTCAGTTCCTGTGTAGCCAAGTTTACATTCCGTGTATTAGTGATATCTTATGATGTTTCTTTTTCTGTGTGACTTATTTCAGTTAGAATCATCATACCTGAATCCACTCATTATGCTGCTACGGGCCTGATGACATAGATTTCATTGCTGAGTGATATTGCATTGTACGTAAGTACCACAACTTCTTTATCCATTTTTCATTTTCTGCGATATTGAACTTGTACCGTAAACCAGGTTCTTGTAAACAGAGCCGTCCCAACCTTTTGGGTGGCTGTGTCTTTTTGATTTTAATTTCCCTAAGCTATAGGGCCATAAGTGGAAGTGCCCTAGGCTCTGTTGCTTTGTTTTTTAGATGTTTCAGGAAACACCATACACTACTCCCGAGTGGCTCTTGGCAATTTACATCCCGCCCATCAGCATAACAAGGCTCCCAGTTCTCCATGGCCTGGCCTGCCTTTCTGGATTTTACACTTTTTTCAGATGGCCCTTTTGACCGGGGGGAAGTGAGACTTCATTGTAGTGCAGATTTCCTTTGCAAGCTTGCTTGGTTGGCCAAAAAGGGCGTATGCGTTTTTTCCTGAATATATTCAGGAAAAAACGCATACGCCCTTTTTGGCCAAGTGCATCATTGTGGACGTTCTGCCTCTTTTCCTATGCTTTAAATGCAATTCCAGTCTACCTCCTGAAATCGGTTTCCTGCAATTCTGCCCCGCTTTCAAGTCCTCTTGGCAGCCTTACTTCAGTATATTTTTGGACGATAGCTGTCATTTATAACTCTGCAGGTTTCTGAATTACAGTGCCCCTGAGCTCCTTTCTTCAACTCGCTTTCTCGTGAGCTGGCCGCAACACCGCAGGATTGCTTCAGGCCCTAATCTGGTTCCGGCACGGCACGCTGAGCCTTTGGTTAATTCCTCTTCCTGGTGGGAAATGAGAGTTAAATTTGCCCGTCCAGACACCTCCAGCTAGTCTCTCATTGGTTCTCCCTATTCCTGTTCATCTTCCGCAGAAATTGCAAACTGGGCCAAACAGGAGGTTAAAGGCACTGACTCTCCAAGTCGGGAGAGTGTTAGTAAAGTGTCTGGAATGTTGCACCCGAGCACCAGGGGACGAAAACTGACACATATTGGAACACGTCTCCCGATCACATGGTTGATCATACTCTGGGTTCCACATGCATGTTTTAGCTGAAGGAAGAATACCTTAAACCTGGAGAGTTGAGACCCGTGGAATGGGTACCATGCAATATGACTTCAAAGGGTCTTCATTTGCTCACCAAACCTCTCCAGTCCTATCACTGCTGCGTTTATGCCCCTGTACACACGCTTGATTCTCTTTCGGAGACATAGCAATCCATAGGTTTTAAGATACTTCCTAGTCAGGTACATTCTTAGGCGTTTAATATGGGGTGTTGAGTCCATTTCGTTGAGCAAGGAGTAGCTCTTGTCTATTCCATATTTGGCTTAAGGAACGTTATCTGTGCTCATTTCAATCTCTGGTTTTATGCAGCACCCAAACTCACCTTTCCCCTTCAGCAAGCATAAGTTGGTTTTCTAAATTTGAGACCCTGTTCTGTTTTGTAATTCAGTTCCTGTGTAGCCAAGTTTACATTCCGTGTATTAGTGATATCTTATGATGTTTCTTTTTCTGTGTGACTTATTTCAGTTAGAATCATCATACCTGAATCCACTCATTATGCTGCTACGGGCCTGATGACATAGATTTCATTGCTGAGTGATATTGCATTGTACGTAAGTACCACAACTTCTTTATCCATTTTTCATTTTCTGCGATATTGAACTTGTACCGTAAACCAGGTTCTTGTAAACAGAGCCGTCCCAACCTTTTGGGTGGCTGTGTCTTTTTGATTTTAATTTCCCTAAGCTATAGGGCCATAAGTGGAAGTGCCCTAGGCTCTGTTGCTTTGTTTTTTAGATGTTTCAGGAAACACCATACACTTCTCCCGAGTGGCTCTTGGCAATTTACATCCCGCCCATCAGCATAACAAGGCTCCCAGTTCTCCATGGCCTGGCCTGCCTTTCTGGATTTTACACTTTTTTCAGATGGCCCTTTTGACCGGGGGGAAGTGAGACTTCATTGTAGTGCAGATTTCCTTTGCAAGCTTGCTTGGTTGGCCAAAAAGGGCGTATGCGTTTTTTCCTGAATATATTCAGGAAAAAACGCATACGCCCTTTTTGGCCAAGTGCATCATTGTGGACGTTCTGCCTCTTTTCCTATGCTTTAAATGCAATTCCAGTCTACCTCCTGAAATCGGTTTCCTGCAATTCTGCCCCGCTTTCAAGTCCTCTTGGCAGCCTTACTTCAGTATATTTTTGGACGATAGCTGTCATTTATAACTCTGCAGGTTTGTGAATTACAGTGCCCCTGAGCTCCTTTCTTCAACTCGCTTTCTCGTGAGCTGGCCGCAACACCGCAGGATTGCTTCAGGCCCTAATCCGGTTCCGGCACGGCACGCTGAGCCTTTGGTTAATTCCTCTTCCTGGTGGGAAATGAGAGTTAAATTTGCCCGTCCAGACACCTCCAGCTAGTCTCTCATTGGTTCTCCCTATTCCTGTTCATCTTCCGCAGAAATTGCAAACTGGGCCAAACAGGAGGTTAAAGGCACTGACTCTCCAAGTCGGGAGAGTGTTAGTAAAGCGTCTGGAATGTTGCACCCGAGCACCAGGGGACGAAAACTGACACATATTGGAACACGTCTCCCGATCACATGGTTGATCATACTCTGGGTTCCACATGCATGTTTTAGCTGAAGGAAGAATACCTTAAACCTGGAGAGTTGAGACCCGTGGAATGGGTACCATGCAATATGACTTCAAAGGGTCTTCATTTGCTCACCAAACCTCTCCAGTCCTATCACTGCTGCGTTTATGCCCCTGTACACACGCTTGATTCTCTTTTGGAGACATAGCAATCCATAGGTTTTAAGATACTTCCTAGTCAGGTACATTCTTAGGCGTTTAATATGGGGTGTTGAGTCCATTTCGTTGAGCAAGGAGTAGCTCTTGTCTATTCCATATTTGGCTTAAGGAACGTTATCTGTGCTCATTTCAATCTCTGGTTTTATGCAGCACCCAAACTCACCTTTCCCCTTCAGCAAGCATAAGTTGGTTTTCTAAATTTGAGACCCTGTTCTGTTTTGTAATTCAGTTCCTGTGTAGCCAAGTTTACATTCCGTGTATTAGTGATATCTTATGATGTTTCTTTTTCTGTGTGACTTATTTCAGTTAGAATCATCATACCTGAATCCACTCATTATGCTGCTACGGGCCTGATGACATAGATTTCATTGCTGAGTGATATTGCATTGTACGTAAGTACCACAACTTCTTTATCCATTTTTCATTTTCTGCGATATTGAACTTGTACCGTAAACCAGGTTCTTGTAAACAGAGCCGTCCCAACCGTTTGGGTGGCTGTGTCTTTTTGATTTTAATTTCCCTAAGCTATAGGGCCATAAGTGGAAGTGCCCTAGGCTCTGTTGCTTTGTTTTTTAGATGTTTCAGGAAACACCATACACTTCTCCCGAGTGGCTCTTGGCAATTTACATCCCGCCCATCAGCATAACAAGGCTCCCAGTTCTCCATGGCCTGGCCTGCCTTTCTGGATTTTACACTTTTTTCAGATGGCCCTTTTGACCGGGGGGAAGTGAGACTTCATTGTAGTGCAGATTTCCTTTGCAAGCTTGCTTGGTTGGCCAAAAAGGGCGTATGCGTTTTTTCCTGAATATATTCAGGAAAAAACGCATACGCCCTTTTTGGCCAAGTGCATCATTGTGGACGTTCTGCCTCTTTTCCTATGCTTTAAATGCAATTCCAGTCTACCTCCTGAAATCGGTTTCCTGCAATTCTGCCCCGCTTTCAAGTCCTCTTGGCAGCCTTACTTCAGTATATTTTTGGACGATAGCTGTCATTTATAACTCTGCAGGTTTCTGAATTACAGTGCCCCTGAGCTCCTTTCTTCAACTCGCTTTCTCGTGAGCTGGCCGCAACACCGCAGGATTGCTTCAGGCCCTAATCTGGTTCCGGCACGGCACGCTGAGCCTTTGGTTAATTCCTCTTCCTGGTGGGAAATGAGAGTTAAATTTGCCCGTCCACACACCTCCAGCTAGTCTCTCATTGGTTCTCCCTATTCCTGTTCATCTTCCGCAGAAATTGCAAACTGGGCCAAACAGGAGGTTAAAGGCACTGACTCTCCAAGTCGGGAGAGTGTTAGTAAAGCGTCTGGAATGTTGCACCCGAGCACCAGGGGACGAAAACTGACACATATTGGAACACGTCTCCCGATCACAAGGTTGATCATACTCTGGGTTCCACATGCATGTTTTAGCTGAAGGAAGAATACCTTAAACCTGGAGAGTTGAGACCCGTGGAATGGGTACCATGCAATATGACTTCAAAGGGTCTTCATTTGCTCACCGAACCTCTCCAGTCCTATCACTGCTGCGTTTATGCCCCTGTACACACGCTTGATTCTCTTTCGGAGACATAGCAATCCATAGGTTTTAAGATACTTCCTAGTCAGGTACATTCTTAGGCGTTTAATATGGGGTGTTGAGTCCATTTCGTTGAGCAAGGAGTAGCTCTTGTCTATTCCATATTTGGCTTAAGGAACGTTATCTGTGCTCATTTCAATCTCTGGTTTTATGCAGCACCCAAACTCACCTTTCCCCTTCAGCAAGCATAAGTTGGTTTTCTAAATTTGAGACCCTGTTCTGTTTTGTAATTCAGTTCCTGTGTAGCCAAGTTTACATTCCGTGTATTAGTGATATCTTATGATGTTTCTTTTTCTGTGTTACTTATTTCAGTTAGAATCATCATACCTGAATCCACTCATTATGCTGCTACGGGCCTGATGACATAGATTTCATTGCTGAGTGATATTGCATTGTACGTAAGTACCACAACTTCTTTATCCATTTTTCACTTTCTGCGATATTGAACTTGTACCGTAAACCAGGTTCTTGTAAACAGAGCCGTGCCAACCTTTGGGGTGGCTGTGTCTTTTTGATTTTAATTTCCCTAAGCTATAGGACCATAAGTGGAAGTGCCCTAGGCTCTGTTGCTTTGTTTTTTAGATGTTTCAGGAAACACCATACACTTCTCCCGAGTGGCTCTTGGCAATTTACATCCCGCCCATCAGCATAACAAGGCTCCCAGTTCTCCATGGCCTGGCCTGCCTTTCTGGATTTTACACTTTTTTCAGATGGCCCTTTTGACCGGGGGGAAGTGAGACTTCATTGTAGTGCAGATTTCCTTTGCAAGCTTGCTTGGTTGGCCAAAAAGGGCGTATGCGTTTTTTCCTGAATATATTCAGGAAAAAACGCATACGCCCTTTTTGGCCAAGTGCATCATTGTGGACGTTCTGCCTCTTTTCCTATGCTTTAAATGCAATTCCAGTCTACCTCCTGAAATCGGTTTCCTGCAATTCTGCCCCGCTTTCAAGTCCTCTTGGCAGCCTTACTTCAGTATATTTTTGGACGATAGCTGTCATTTATAACTCTGCAGGTTTCTGAATTACAGTGCCCCTGAGCTCCTTTCTTCAACTCGCTTTCTCGTGAGCTGGCCGCAACACCGCAGGATTGCTTCAGGCCCTAATCTGGTTCCGGCACGGCACGCTGAGCCTTTGGTTAATTCCTCTTCCTGGTGGGAAATGAGAGTTAAATTTGCCCGTCCAGACACCTCCAGCTAGTCTCTCATTGGTTCTCCCTATTCCTGTTCATCTTCCGCAGAAATTGCAAACTGGGCCAAACAGGAGGTTAAAGGAACTGACTCTCCAAGTCGGGAGAGTGTTAGTAAAGCGTCTGGAATGTTGCACCCGAGCACCAGGGGACGAAAACTGACACATATTGGAACACGTCTCCCGATCACACGGTTGATCATACTCTGGGTTCCACATGCATGTTTTAGCTGAAGGAAGAATACCTTAAACCTGGAGAGTTGAGACCGGTGGAATGGGTACCATGCAATATGACTTCAAAGGGTCTTCATTTGCTCACCGAACCTCTCCAGTCCTATCACTGCTGCGTTTATGCCCCTGTACACACGCTTGATTCTCTTTCGGAGACATAGCAATCCATAGGTTTTAAGATACTTCCTAGTCAGGTACATTCTTAGGCGTTTAATATGGGGTGTTGAGTCCATTTCGTTGAGCAAGGAGTAGCTCTTGTCTATTCCATATTTGGCTTAAGGAACTTTATCTGTGCTCATTTCAATCTCTGGTTTTATGCAGCACCCCAACTCACCTTTCCCCTTCAGCAAGCATAAGTTGGTTTTATAAATTTGAGACCCTGTTCTGTTTTGTAATTCAGTTCCTGTGTAGCCAAGTTTACATTCCGTGTATTAGTGATATCTTATGATGTTTCTTTTTCTGTGTGACTTATTTCAGTTAGAATCATCATACCTGAATCCACTCATTATGCTGCTACGGGCCTGATGACATAGATTTCATTGCTGACTGATATTGCCTTGTACGTAAGTACCACAACTTCTTTATCCATTTTTCATTTTCTGCGATATTGAACTTGTACCGTAAACCAGGTTCTTGTAAACAGAGCCGTCCCAACCTTTGGGGTGGCTGTGTCTTTTTGATTTTAATTTCCCTAAGCTATAGGACCATAAGTGGAAGTGCCCTAGGCTCTGTTGCTTTGTTTTTTAGATGTTTCAGGAAACACCATACACTTCTCCCTAGTGGCTGTTGGCAATTTACATCCCGCCCATCAGCAT